>NC_069000.1:47233569-47238167 GCF_001194135.2 Octopus bimaculoides
ATGAGAGAGAGTGTGTGTGTGAGTGAGAAAAATAAATTCAGAAAGGGAGAGAACGAGAAGGAGGAAAGCAAACGACAGACCCCGTAAGAGAGGAAAATGTCAACGCCAATTGACATACGTAAATATATGTGTATATATGTATATTCTTTTATTTGTTTCAGTCATTTGACTGTGGCCATGCTGGAGCACCGCCTCTTCGTCGATAAAATGTAAAATTACTTCCGCAATTAGGGAATTTCCCATTTATATTTCGATGGCAAACTAAGCAATTAATATAGGAGTTTACTGGCAGCCCACCATTTTTCTTACAGTACCTGTTCAGGGTATTTAAAATGCGCATGCTCTTCGCAAGACCCTGCTCTGGAGAGAACCTTCAGATCATAGCAATAGCTGCCGCCTTTGCATGACTCCGAAAATCTCTAAAAGCGCAAATTCAAAAAAGGGAAAACAACGCTACGACACTCTTCGGACATGTTACCATGGTGATGGACTTTCAGGCACCCTCAAATATATGCCCCTGTTTTTAGATTCAGAAAATGAGAGGCATGGAGATTACATGTCTTTTGATCAGGAATTTTTTCAGTGTACCTCGACTACTGCATAAAGTGTCTCAAGATGAACTGTATGTCCTCTTATAAACGACCGAAAATCACTTAAACACAACGGAAAATATTAGTCTTAATCTGTTTCTTCTTGAGTCAGAAAAAAAATCCGCTTGCGTATTTAGTTGGACAAATCAAAAACTTTTCAAAAGCTACGGACCACGGACAGCTCTCCTACATCGGAAAGACAAATTTGTAGCAATTTGTGAGGTGTATTTGTCGGTCCTGATTGAAAACAAAACAGTTTATGATGATTTGGAAGGCAATGGCAAGTCCGGTTGATCAAAATGGTCGCAAATAATTCTCTTGGAAATAAATGGGTTGAAGTTTATAAAGTTTTCATCGAAAACCTGTTTCAATTCTACCAAGAATTAGAACACAACATACCTCTGGAGTTAAATTTTCTCGATTCTCATCTTGATGTTTTTTTTCTCCCCCCGTGAAAGCTGTGGAGCATCGAATGACGAGCGAGGTGAAAGGGTTCGCCGTGACACTGCTTCGGTAGGAAAACATTATCGGGGCCGGGGAACACCATTACTGTTCGCACACGATTGTTGACGGTATGCAGAGAGGTTCCCGGCATGATTTACCGCAAACAAAACTACAAAAGCAAATGGTCAGAACTTATATATACCGATGCCTGTTTTTATAGAGGGAGTGTTTCTCTGACAAAGTAACCACTGGATATTGTGTATCTGTGAGTGTGTATGTGTCTGTGTGTGTGTGTGTGTGTGTGTGTGTGTGTCACTGTATGTGTGTGTATGTGCGTGTGTCACTATATGTGTGCGTATGTGAATGTGTATGTGCATGTATGTAAGAGAAAGAGAAAATGAAAGAGTTTGAGTGTGTGTGTGTGTCAGTGTGTGTGTAAGTCTCTGTATAGGACTGATGCCTATAGAAACGGACATTACTGTTGTATAAGCAAACCAACAAGTTGTTGGTCTGCTTACACAACTCCACTGCCCCGTGGTCTCGTTTGTTTACGGCTGGGTGGACTGAGCATGTGACCAGAACAAACAGGAACAAACGCAATATCAATACTTGGATACGAACTCTTGGCCCGTTATCGGGTACCCAACCCTGACGGCCACCCCCTTTCCTCAAAATAAACCTTTAAAAACACACAAAAACAGAAAAAAAAGCGAAAGTACTCTGACCTTTGGTGTTACAGTCGCTGGCGGGATTTGATCCTGAGTCGTCAGCTGTTTAGCTTTATCAAGTGGGGTTGGGGCAGATATGGAAAGAGGGAATAATAGACTGGCGAACCGAACCCTTCGTATGTTTCTCTCCAAGGTAGACGTAGACGTTTTAGAAATTCCAATTCTGTCAATGGCCGTCGTTGAGAAGGATCTGCCATGTTCCAAGGATTTTAGTCTCGAAGAAAGAGCAGCCATTGGAAATATATATTGTGTGTGTAGCTATGTGTGTGTGTGTGTATGTCTGTGTGTGTGTAGCTGTGTGTATGAGTGCGGGGGTGATGTGTGTATGTACGCAGGTGTATGCAACTATGTGTACGTGTGTATAGAAGTATGTATGTGTGTGTGTAGCTGTTGATGTGTGCATGTGCGCAGGTGTATGCAACGGTGCGTGTACGTGTGTGTGAGTGTGTATGAGTGCGGGTGTGATGTGTGTATAGAAGTGTGTATTTGAAGTTTTGATGTTGTTTTACCGGCAAATGCGATCCAAACTGAAGGAAGAAGCTTCTAACGACATTAGATGCGTGTGGGAGGGGAAGGGAGGATAAGAGAGGAAGAGCAGGAAGGGTAAAGGAGAGGGGAGAAGGGGGAGGAGGGGGAGGAGGAGGAGGAGGAGGAGGAAGAAGGGATGGTGTGAGAAAGGAAAGGTAAAGAATAAAGAAGAGAAGGAGGGGGAGACACAGTGGAGTGGATGGGAGCAGAGATAGAAGAAGAAGAAGAAGAAGAAGAAGAAGAAGAAGAAGAAGAAGAAGAAGAAGAAGAAGAAGAAGAAGAAGAAGAAAGAGAAGGAGAAGAAGAAGAAGAACCGCATGGATTGGAACAGAGTGAGAAAGAGGAGGGAGAGAAAGAGAGGGAGTCGTTGGATAGTAAAAGGCGGGAAAAGAAAACTGGTTTTGATGAATTTTATGGAAACGTTGTTTCTGCGATGGACGTCTGGTCGTCGACTTTCGCCTTTACTGACGATTATTAGTTTCAAATATTATTAGTTTATATCGACCTCAGGGATCAACTGGTTCTTTCTCAACGCGTGTCTGTGTGTTTATAGCGTTCCCTTACTTATTGACAATCACCAAGCTCAGTATATGCACTTATCTTGCACTTCTCTCTCTATCACTCACTCACTCTCTCTCTCTATCTCTCTCTCTATCTCTCTCTCTCTCTCTCTCTCTCTCTCTCTCTCTCTCTCTCTCTCTCTCTCTCTCTCTCTCTCTCTCTCTCTCTATACGATGTGAAGCCTGACAGGAGAAATCAATCAATCAACCAACCAACCAACAAATAAACATTTACATCAGCTCTTTCATTCCATAAAGATTATTTATTTATCTTTCGTTTCGATTCAATGCAGTTTGTTTCATTATGTCCGCTATCCTTATATGTACCAAGTCCGATTTTAAACTTTAATCTTATGGAATATCTAATGAAAGAAAAACAGTTTTTAAAACTGACCTTTTTGTTTGAAAAATCCAAAATTTGAACATTTTTACTCCGCCGTGATGTAATGGTTGAATCATTTGCGGAAATGTCCGGTTCTTTCCGCTGGGTGTCACCACTGCTGCTAATACTTTCGTTGTTATTGCTTCCGGTGATGGTGAAACATATCTCGTCCTTTGAAGTGGATGCGATGGCATCAGAATAACTATTATCGGGCGTCGATTTGATAGAAGGAGCAAAACCGTTTTTGGTTTCTATTTTGGAAATTTCGTCTTCAATTTCAAAAGCGATATTATCCAGACATGATCCAATGCCATTGGCTTGTTTCAATGTTTCTGTCGTCTGCTTTACGTCAATCAAATTTTTGTTTGAGTTTGCTAAATCTACAGATCCACTGCAAGACTCTAAACTTGATAGGTGTGGCCCTCTTTTCATGTAGGCACTTGGAACGGCCAAAGGCGGGACTTTCAGTGTAGCCATCATCATGAAAGGCGATGTCTCAAATGACAAACAGACAGACGAGCAACCAAAATATCTGGAAAATATATATAATATATAAATTACATGTATTATAAATGACAGAAAATAAAGAAGACTAATTTGACGTTATGTAAGACTTTCCAAATTATTGATGTCTGTCACATTACTGAACGCTAGATGCAGGCAGTCAACGATGCAACATCGATGAGGTCACCTGACCTACTAAAAGTAGCAACCAAATATCAGCACCACCACCATGAATAAACATACACACTGCTGTTTCTTGAAAAAGGAAGGACACAAATAGATAATGAAAAAGGGAAGGGCACAAATAGATAACTGTCTTGATAAAAGTCTGGATTGTCCCGGTTGGAAAAATATATGATTACAAGTATAGCTTGAGGTAAACTTTGTCATTATCAATACGATCTCCAACTCTACCGTCATCGTCGTCGGATGTGAGTTGAGGGGAACTTGGCTACTATTTCTTGATGATCGAGTGACTACGAAGGGTTTCCCTTGGTAATATTTCTAGGGAATCCAGAATCCGAACAACCCATTCCGGATTGTGTGTGTGTGTGTGTGTGTAAGTTGCGTATTGGAGTCTATGAATGTGTATTTGTGTAGATATATATGTGCGTGAGTGTTTGCATGTATATGTGTGTTGAATCTATGTGTGTGTGTGTGAATATGTGCATGCATGCGTGTGTACGTGTGTGTATGTGTGTGTGTGCGTGCGTGTTTTTCAGCACGTTTCTCATATCAGCAAACAATTTGACTTGTATTTAACTAAGGTTATTGAGTCCGTGAGGTGGGGGTGGCAGTGTGGGTACTTTAGTTGTGTAGTGGTGTATAGGTGATGGCGGCGGCGCAGTGGTGTATATATATA
>NC_069000.1:47238289-47240045 GCF_001194135.2 Octopus bimaculoides
TGTGTCTCAGTTAACAACTTTCTTATTAAAGAAGTCGGATCAAATTAATAATGAAATCTATCCCACAATCCTCACTTGTTTATTGTTTCTCTAAACTGTGACCCCCTCCTCCCAACACCTCACCTTCCCATCATGCCTTTCACCTGAAACTTTGTCCTTGTCTGATCTTTACAAACATCACGACGTTAACCTCATCCCTACCAACAACCCTCTCCCTCTCCTCTCTCATTCCTTCACTACTACGACTACTACTAGTAGTAGTAGTAATGTTATTGTCGCTGTTGTTGTTGTTTCTCCCTGGAAGACACCTAGAAATCAAAGGCATTCCAACCGTGACCACACAGTCTACGTTTTCGGACATAGAATACATAGGACTTTAGTAGAGTCCTTTTTGTTACAAGCATTTAGACCAGGTCTAAGAGTACCTGCTACCCCTTTCTATCGCCAATCTCGGAAACCCTATAAAAAATGTCCCTTTCTCATTTGAGTAAACCATAAAAATGGATGTCTTTCTAAGGGTCTGTATTGAAAGGACCCTTCATAAAATTATATTTTGAGGGCCTATGCAAGGTCGATTCTCTCAGCTGAAGCAGCAGCAACGAAACCTAACGGTGCTGCTGCCAATTTAGTCATCATGAACCGCATCCAAAAATGACCACCCGACTGATTGGCTTAAAGTCACTTGCAGACAGACACCAATCTCTGTCTCACGGGTGTGCTGTGTCTCCTCTCTCTACCTTTTCTACCGCTACTACAGAACGGCCATTGGTCGTCGGAATATTGGTGTCATGCTGCTTCTCCCAGGCTTTTCCAACCTACACGCCTCTCCTCATTCCATCACCCCAATGCGCATTCAACCTCCAAACCCCTACGTTAATTACCAAACGAGTCCTTCCTTCCCGGAACGTCGCCTTTCCCTAGAACTCCTTCCTGTTCAGGTCCATCCACCAAGTGTTAACTTACAAAGGTTCAAGAGGAATATTAACGGCATCAACCTCCCCAGTCAAGGACAGGGTAGGATCCTATGGAGGACATGGGCACAGATTCTCTGTCTCGTCTGACCCGACAAATAAAAAAATATCAGACTGAGATATTTTCGTTTAAGATTTTACTACAACCGTTTGTGTAAAATTACATGAAGAAGATTTCCACTTCATTGTAGGGGACATTTTTACAGCTTTCATCTAAAGTGTCCTGATTTTCCATCTTTTGAAATAAAATCGCAAGGTGTAAAAACGCCTCAACCCTAATCCCTGTGAGCTGGATTTCATTTGTAAATTTATTGTCGTACTCAGCCCAACAAACATCTTCACCAGCCATCTTAATTAGGGTCCGCCAAATTTCTATTTTAGAGGTCGCCACCTACCAACACTCGACTAAACATTACTTCTAAGCTAATTCCGTCATTCAATCTTCTACATTTGTTATAAATTAGATAAGTAATAAGGGACGATAGATTTGTTGATACTGGGTCCCCTGCTTAAATATCGTTTGTAATTTCATGGTCAGATAAGGGAAATGGGATCACAACAGGGAAACATAGGGTCACCCTGCACTATGCCAGTTATATGGGTCCCAGGGTGGGGCTAACGCTATGTGTCTTTACAAAGAGTTGATGGAAAAAAAACGTAGATTTATAATAACATAAGAAACGACAGTGTGTGTAAATTGATATCTGGCTTATGGAGTTGATTAGGTTGATCATATACACACTCATATATATATATATATATATATATATATATATATATATATA
>NC_069000.1:47240458-47240942 GCF_001194135.2 Octopus bimaculoides
TATATATATATATATATATGTGTAAGGGACGACCGTGCGAACTCATAAAAGGAGAAATGGTGACGAATGGAAAAACAGAGGACTCCTTTTATTTAAACGTGTCACACGGTCGAACACACAATAATAATATATCGAAGATGATATACAATGATATGTTATGCGACGATAACATAGATGACCAGTAATGAAAAACTACAACCGTATAAGATGAATAACAGAGATATTTATTGTAGCGTTAAAGATGTATGTCTGTGTGAGAGTGTGAATGCGACATATAAGAGCATAATCAAAGACAGGCCGTCATACAAAGAAAAGTGTGTATGTGAGTGATACATGTGTGTATGAGTGTTTACAGCAGATAGAAAGAGAGTCAATAACACGTGAGCAATTATACCAGTTCGTTAGTACACTATAGGAAAAGTTCTGTATGTGAAAGTGAGGAAAGGCTGAGTGTGGCAGTGCTGATCACTAGTTGTGATGTCGT
>NC_069000.1:47241395-47248480 GCF_001194135.2 Octopus bimaculoides
AGAGAAACTGGACCGAGACAAATTATTGGGTATGAGTTAAAGCTATTTATAACAAACTATGGGCTCCCGATGGCTTCAGAATTTTACTCTATCACATGACCTTATTAGGGGCCGTGATTGGTCAGTTTGCGTTCTGGCGGGAAAGGTTCGAAGAAGTTGCCGATTCGAATAATAATCAGTCACGTGATGACAAGGAATGGGTTCTCTACTACGCTCGCATTTATTTATATTTAAATGAGAAGATTGTATGTAATGGCGATAGTAGTTTTGTATCTAGTGACGATAGGTAGTTTCACTACATATATATATATATATATGGAAATATTATTCATTATACATGCACATACGTATACATTGATACACAAACGCTCGAGTGTGTGGTGTACACGCACAGAAACATATGTCCACATAGGCACATGATATATACAAGGTGCACTCAAAAAGTATCCGACTTTTAGTTTCCCCGCCAAAACTAATACCACGTGAGTAAAATGTTTTGGGTGTGAGGTGACGCCTTCCTTCCTGCGCATGTGTGAAAATTTTCTCGCCGGCTGGCCGCGTCCTTCCTCGATTATTACACAGGCTACAGACGTGTAGTGCGCACTCATCGGGTTTTCGTTTCCATCGAGTAGAATTATTGCATCAAGCTTTGCCAAAAGCTTGGTGATACCCAAGCTCAAACTATCCAGAAGATTCAGCAGATCTTTGACGATGATACCATGGGCAAAACTCAGATCAAGAATTGATACAACCTCTACAAACGCAGCCGTACTTCAGTGGTGAGCAACGCCTGCTCAGACCGAAACGAGGAACCGACTGAGAAGATTCGTCAAATAGCCATGGAAGACTGTCGTGTAACATTCCAGGAAATTGCTTACAAAGTAAGAATAAGTACGAGATCAGTGCATTCCATTTTAACGGAAGATTTGTGCATGCGGAGAATTTTGGGCAGTACCATTCAATCTGGCGGTGTGAAAACCTTTCACGCTGCCTAATTAGATCAGCAATTTAGCAGTAATTGTGATCAATAACTTGAAATAGAGAAATTTCATCAACAATAAAGTCAATCGATACATTTGGTAGAAAAGTGATATCTTGAGTTCCGAGAACTTACCTGTACAAAATATGCGTCCATGACTTCTCAATGTATATAATATGTATGTATGTGTGTATGTATGTATGTGTGTATGTATGTATGTATGTATGTATGTATGTATGTATGTATGAATGTATATATGTATGTACGTATATATGTATGTATGTATATATATATGTATGTACGTATATATGTATGTATGTACGTACGTATAAAATTCTGTAATTACATTACAATCCAACCAGTCGTGAGAAAGAGTCAGATACGTGACGTCAAAAGATCAAAAGTATCCATCCAAGGGTAACCAGTTCTATTATCTTCTGTGTGACAGGATCTCCCTGGGGCTGGTCAACAAACTGTGGTTGTTGTGTTGGGACATGTACGTAAGACAATTCGGCGGGACAAGTTCAATTCCCGAACGTGGCACGTACGTATGATCTACTTCGCTCGTTTATCAAGTGGAGATGAATGACCTCTACTACGTTACATTCATTTATAATAGAGATGAAATCTCCGTTACCAAAAAATATTTAAATATGAAAAATGGTGTCATTTAACGCGTTTGTGTGCGCACAAAACAGTACACTGTACGCGCGCGTGCAGTGCTCACTCACGCACTCATACACATTCTATATATGATATACTACACACACACACACACACACACGCGCACACACACACACACACACGCACACACACATACGTAATATGTATTATGTGTGTTTGTGTATGCATATGTATGTGTGTGTGTGTGTATGTATATATAGATATAGATATATATAAACGCACACACATGCACACAAGCATACATACATTCATACATACACATATACACGCACGCATGCGCGGACACACACATTTCGAACTGAAGAATTATTGTCAACGTTGAGAATCCTTTGTGAGCCAGATTTAGGGATAAAAAAAAAGACGAACATTGAGGGTGTGGAAGCTGGAGGGAGAGGGGGAGAGCAAGAAAGAGACAGAGATGGAAAGAGAGAGATGGACAGAGACAAAGAAAGAAGGAAAGAATGAAAGAGAGAGAGAAAGAAAAGAAGGAAGGAAGTGTGATTAACAGAGTGAGATAGATAGATAAAAAGAGAGACAAAGAAAGAGAAAGAGAGAAATAGACAGACAGACAGACAGACAAAGAGTGGGAGACATTGTCAGACGAGCATGACTCGATAGTATGTACCGTGCTTTCACGAACTGTTTTAGGTGCCTGTGGAGTCGCGAGCAGACAGGCAGCATCTTGATTCCCTGATCCAACAACCAGGATGTAACTGCTGGGAGAGAGAAGGAGAGAGAGGGCGAGAGACACAGATAGACAGACACACAGAGATAGGACAGTACCAATACTATGTATCGACTCTAAAAGGATGGAAGGTAAAGTTCACCTCGATAGGATTTGAATCTACTGCACAGTGATCCAGAACAAATATCCCGAGACTTACAAACAATAATTAGATAAAACCAACTAAGAACTTCTACGCCATCATCCCCACCTCACAACTCACTAAACTGCAAAAGAAATCGTTTCTTTAATTTAAACTTAATCCTCTGTGTCGTTAGCACGCCGGGGAAAATGCCTCGTTCGTGTTTTACGGTCTGACTTCAAATTCTGTCGAGGTCGACTTTGCCTTTCATCCTTTCGAGATCTATAAAATAAGTACCAGTTGATCATTGGAAATGACTGACACCCTCCTATGAAATTGATGGCCTTGTGCCAAAATCTGAAACCAATATTGTGTCATCTTAGGTGTTTAAAGATTTATAATTAATGTATTAAAGCATTTTAATTAAAAGTTGCTTAGTTTGACCTCATAAATATATCTTGTATAATTGAAAGATGTAAAATTTTTGGCGCTAATATAGTTTCATATTTCATCGTTTGTTTTTGTTCTTGTTTTACGACCAACTAAAATAATCATAAAAATGTATTTAAAATTATTTTTATTGCCCCATTTTCGCACCTCGGCTTTAAAAAAGCCATCAAATTTATAGAAAAGTAATTTTAATGTCACAAAACGATCAATGCTTTCGCAGCTCTACTTGAAATTTTTATTATTCAACTGATAATTTCAACGAATAATTTACTGAATTGTTAAATAAATTCGTTTGTTTATTTGATTTTTTCTTTCATTTATTTTAATCTTTTCCAATGTTATTAGAATTAACACGAAAAATATTTGTATCGAAGTGTTTTTAGCGGCTTTTGTAGAACCGTTGTTTTGTTTATCGTTTTTGAAATCTGAATAAATATTACGTCTTTTCAAACACAAGACAATGGAGTACAATATATATATATATATATATATATATATATATATATATATAAAGCGAAGGAATTTATCTGACAATGTAATATTTGCTATTTTACTTTAATTAGCTACAAAATAAGAAATAAATTAAGAAATGAATTTTAATTATTTGTTATTACTACTAAAAAGTGGTGGATTGATAGAAATTGTCGACTGGCCGTTCACATTATGAGTTCAATTCCTACCGAGGTCAGATTTGATTGTCATTCTCCTGGGGTCGATTAAATTAAGCAGCACTCAAGTACCGGCAGCAATGTAGTCGATACTAAGTCCCTCCCCTCAAAATTACTGGCTTTGGGACAAATTAAAAACAATTCGGTGAGAATCGTTAGAGCATCGAACGAAATTGCTTTGCGGTATTTCTTCCGATTCATTACGAGTTCAAATTCTGCCGGGAGCATTTTTGCCTTTCATCTTTTCAGGGTCGATAAAATAAAGTACTAGGGTTAATGGAATAGATTAATCCCTCCCTCTAAAACTGCTGACCTTGTATCAATATTTAATCAATTATTAGCAGAAAGTAACCCCGAAAGAAAGATATATTTTTAGATGAACCATTCAAAATCGAATTTTAAGGTCACAAACCCCCCAAAAATCAATAGGATCTCTGCTCCAAAAATTCAAACTGTTTCTTAATGTAAATCCTGAATCCAATACTTAAAGATCAATAGAATCTTGGCAACACTGATTTACAATATTTCGCGATCTAAACGCAGATCAACAAATTTAATCCTTAATCGCACCGCGCGCTTTGCTCGCTTCCCTGGTTTAAACACATCTTTCTAGACGTGACCTCCAGACGTGACCTCCAGAATTACGGGTCATGCTTTTCGATTGCCAAAAAACGAAGACCAGCGACGGCTGCAGACGGAATGGCTGCCAACAAAGGGACGAACGGAAGAGAAGGGGAGCCAAGAAGGCTTCATTGTCTAAAATTGTTTCAAATCTCTTCTATTAACATTCCATACACCTGAACAGTTAATAGCCATCTTTGCTCATATTAATGAGGAAATTTAAATATTTGCTGGATCCAACTACGATAATGACACGAAATAGTTTTAATTTTCCTTTCTCAGTAGATTCATTTTGTAGGAAAACAGTTTCATTTTTTTTTGTCTCCTGGAAGCCATTTACTTTTGACGAAGTGAATACTTTTTGTATGTGCGGAGGACAAAGACCGAAGTGACACCCAGACATCTCTTATCATACCTTTATGACGTCCTAAAAAAACACAATGATTTATGACGTCATTATGATGTGGAGATAATTGAAGACGTGTCACTATGAACTTTGATCTTTTCACATGATAGACTTAAATTTTAGTAAATTTTTAATTATAATTTGTCGGATAAAAACCGCTGACACCTCTCACTCACATTCTTCGTACGCTAGCAGAAAAATTTCATGTTTTCTTTTTTCCTTATTAAATCTGTCGCCAACAGAACATGGCCCCTTCCAGTCCTTTTCTGAAGTGGTTTTCAACCTTTTATACCTTAGCACCTCCTAATACCGAATTAAGGTGCTTTACAAATGCCCCCAGCCATTTTTTGCGAAACAAAAATAGAATCATTAATAATATTTCTACGCTCGCCAGAGGGCGCAACTTGACAGTCCTCGTCGTTGACATTAGTTTTCATAGAATACAATGGTATAAATAGCAATGCATTATGTAAAGAATCGTTTTCTAGATTCTGAGTCAAGTTTCGAAACCTGGCAGAGAAAATGTGGTGGCGGGGCGTGGAAGGAGACCCAGCTCGAAGATTATTACGGCCAAGTAGCTTTGCAAAAATCAAATTTCAGTTGAATGGAACAAGATTTCAAATCGTTTGGACATGTAGCAACCTGATACTACAACATGACAAAATCCATCATGGGCAGCATGGGGTGAGGTGTATGTGCATGAGAAGGACGAAGAATTAATTGAAGAAAATGAAGTCTATTCCAATACGTAAGCTGGTGTGTGTATTACAACAGACAACCAATCAATTCTCCCAAAGTGTAGAATACACGGTGGGAAGCAGGTTGGAGTTTGTTTCAATGACAACGGCCATGGATTATTGGAAGACAATGTTATTATTCAACCCATTTTTACTCAGGATCCAAATAAGAACTGGAAGCAACCTTCTTATCCGACTAAACGAGATCTGAAGAGTTCAAACGGTAGCAGTGAAGTCTATAACAGCAAACGGGAAATGATTGCTCATAACGAAATATTTGACAAATGCCGTTGCTGGGATTAAGAGAAATTGAAAGCCGGTTCGAGGATATAATAAAATAAACAATGGTATTTTCAGTGGTGATAAAGATATCCTTGAAGAGAACGACATACTCCAGAATGCTCAGGCCCTTGTGTGTGTATGTGTGTGTGAGAGAGAGGGAGGGAGAGAGAGAGAGAGAGAGAGAGAGAGAGAGAGAGAGAGAGAGAGAGAGAGAGAGAGAGAGAGTGTGTGTGTGTGTGTGTGTGTAAGAAAGAATTTTCGATGGTTTTACTGCTGGTCTGGAGATCACAAGTAATGCAACTGCTATGTTACAAGAGATTAAAATATATTTTAAAAAAAGTTTGATGGGATTTGTCTTGGCAATTGTGTCAGTCCTATTTCAAAGATAACATCATGACTGGTAGCCATAATATAATCGAGAAAGCTGTTGTTTTCCGGTCAATGTCTCTATAAAAGATTGAGTTGTACTGCTTCCCCAATGCACAATTTTTACAGGTGTTGGACATGCTGCACCACTGACCGCGACGCCATATCTTTTCATCATGGATTTTCGCAATGATATCTGGTCGGTTATCCTGAATTTTTCAATCAGTTTCAACATTGAAATTCCAAAGGAACTTCAACATTCTTGTAGTAGTTTGTGTTCCCAACTAATTCTCTTTGCGACGGAGGTTGTATGAGTGGCATATCGACCAGTAACAGGTACCGAGATACCTTGTCTTGTCTTTGCATGCATTCTGTTGGTGCCAGTCTGCTGCGTCCAGAGATTATGAAGTCGATTGTGGTACTTAAAAATGCGAGGAGTTCACTGGCTGCGAAAAGGAAATTCTCTCGGTTGAAGAAGAAACCAGATCTTTTGAAAGAGACCCGTGAGAGCTGGAAGCAGCCGTCGACCGGAATAAAATGAAATTCACGACAATTCGCAAGAATAATTCTAATAAAATGCTTCTATAATGTATACAAGGAATATCTAGACGAAAGATCGAGAAGGAAATGGGATCACAGTTTAAAACAGCCTTAAAACAACAGAAGAACAGTTCGAATCTCAGACTTTCTGACATATCTTCTTATATTTAAGGGGTTTTGGGTTTTTCTTATATATTTCAACGATTCAGGAGACACAGCCTCTTCACTTGCCAATACAAAGACCTCCTCACAAATGACTTTAGAATCTCCAACCGTGAACCACCCTGCGAGGGTAGTGCTGTAGGGCTTACCTTGATCAGCGCAACAAGACGTTTCAAGTTCATAGAAATACCTTGTTTTGATTATTCTTTGGTTTATTTATTTCTGTCTAACTTTTGAGGTAAATATTTCTTGTTCTTTTTTTCATTCGTCTTATTATATTTTCCATAACGCCTTTCTCCATTTTCCCCCTCCCCTTCACATTGGAGACATTCTCTCTCCGCTCCCGCCACCGCCACCAACGTTTACCATATTTTACCATATTCT
>NC_069000.1:47249138-47250399 GCF_001194135.2 Octopus bimaculoides
GGGGGGGGGGAATAAGGGGAGTGGAGAGACAAGAAAGAAAGAAAGAAAGAAAGAAAGAATCACAATTATTTCCTCTCTACATACATACAAATAGACAGACAGACAAAGGGAGAAAGAGAGAGGGAGAGACTTACCAGTTCTTCGTGTCCGATGCCTAAGTGACGGCCATCCTTACTTTGCCATCATCATCATCATCATCATCATCATTATAGGGCTGTGATGTTGGGTGGTAGTGAGAGAGTTCAGAGAGCCGTCCACCTGGTCATCAATTGGTGTGTGGACAGATGTGACAATGAAGTAAAAGTACCCCCAGGATACAACTGGTAGCAATTCTCCACTAGTTTATATAGTACAGTACAGTATGTGTGTGTGTGTGTGTGTGTGTGTGTGTGTGTGTGTGTGTGTACATATATTTTATATATAAAGAGGGATGTATATATTATTGTGATATGTACAACACTAATCACTAATATGTAAACAGTAATGACTGACTGACTACTACTACTACTACTACTACTACCACTACTCTACTACTACTACTACTACTACTACTACTACCACTGCTGCTGCTGCTGCTTCCAGCGATCGCTGCTGCAATTGCTCTCACAACTGCTGATGCTGTCGATATGGTGGTGGAGGGGGATCGTGCAAGTTGAGATGGCAGAATCGTTAGCACGCCGGACAAAATGTTTAGCGACATTTCATCGATATTTACTTTCTGAGTTCAAATTCCGTCGACGTCTACTTCGCCTTTCATCCTTTCTGGGTCGATAAATTAAGTACCAGTCAAGTACTGGGATCCATGTAGTCGACTATCGCCCTCCTGCAAAGTTTCAGGCCTTGTGCCCATAGCAGAAACGCATTCACCCCCAGATCGGTAAACCTATTATTAAAACTATTCCATCCTTGATCATCTTAAAGACAAGAGTGTGTGGCATACTGAATATTTGACTACTATTTTTAGCAGGTTTAACGCCCGTGTAGAGCATGGAATTGAAACCGATTCGAATACGCGGGGGTAACTTGCAGGGTTTCAAAACATGTAGCATAGACGGAACATCTGAAGGAGAAGAATTCTGAATGTTTACAAATTCACAGTTATGTAAGTCACTAGGCTGGTACTCGTCATAGAGAACTTTGCAAGTGTGTACGTGTGTGTGTGTGTGTGTGTGTGTGTGTGTGTGTGTACGTATGTATATATGTATGTCTGTATGTGTGGAGGCGCAATGGCCCAGTGGTTAGGGCAGCGGACTCGCGGTCA
>NC_069000.1:47250409-47250871 GCF_001194135.2 Octopus bimaculoides
GTGGAGGCGCAATGGCCCAGTGGTTAGGGCAGCGGACTCGCGGTCATAGGATCGCGGTTTCGATTCCCAGACCGGGCGTTGTGAGTGTTTATTGAGCGAAAACACCTAAAGCTCTACGAGGCTCCGACAGGGGAAGGTAGCGAACCCTGCTGTACTCTTCCACCACAACTTTCTCTCTTACTTCCTGTTTCTCTTGTGCCTGTAATTCAAAGGGTCAGCCTTGTCACACTGTGTCACGCTGAATATCCCCGAGAACTACGTTAAGGGTACACGTGTCTGTGGAGTGCTCAGCCACTTGCACGTTAATTTCACGAGCAGGCTGTTCCGTTGGTCGGATCAACTGGAACCCTCGACGTCGTAACCGGCGGAGTGCCAGCACACACATGATAAAGAGAATGTATGCGTGTGTAGATACAGGTATTCGAGTGAGAAGAGAGTTCAGTAATAGGAGCTATCATGAAG
>NC_069000.1:47252619-47254264 GCF_001194135.2 Octopus bimaculoides
ACACACACACACACACACACACACACACACACACACACACACACATATACATATATATATATATATATATATATATATATATAAACAATCTACCATTTCTGTCACTCAACTAATAGTCATATGATTGCTAACGTGTTACCACTTTATCATCATCATCAGCATCATCAGCATCATCATCAGCATCATCAGCATCATCATCAGCATCATCATCAGCATCATCATCAGCATCATCATCATCGTTATTATTATTATTATTATCATCATTATTATTGAGCAGATCAAAAGGTCGGTTACTTCGCAGTCTTAATTATATATGATTAACTATTATAAACAACGAAGGTACTATGCATACACATACATACATACATACATACATACATGCATGCATGCATACAGACAAACAGACAGACAGACAGACAGATAGATAGATAGATGGATAGATGGATAGATAGATAGATAGATAGGTAGGTAGGTAGGTAGGTAGATATGCCTGTATGTATGACCGTATATGCATACACAAACATACATACATGTCAATGTGTGTGTGTGCGTGCCTGTGTGTATCAGTGTGCCTGTGTGTGTGTGTGTGTGTGTGTTTGTGCCTAAATACGGTTGCCAACCGCCACCACAATACGTGCACTGCACCACCCGAGAGGGAAGAGGGGGAAGGAGAGAGAGGGAGAGAGAGAGAGGGAGAGAGAGAGAGAGGGAGAGAAATGGACGTAGTGGAAAGTGGTAAATGTCGGTGGGAGCATAGGTACAGGCACACTGACAGTTGTTCTGACATGGAGAGAAACGAAGGGGAAGAAAAATACTGGGAGGAGTTGAATGAATTTAAGCAGCGTGAAGAAGAAGAAGAAGAAGAAGAAGAAGAAGAAGAAGAAGAAATGCACGTAATACTGTGGGGGGTAGTAGTGAAGTATAATAGAATGGGGGAGAGCTAGAGTAGGTAACGTAACTTCAGAGGAAAACCCGGAGTGTGATACGGGTATGTGAACAAGTGAGAGAGAGAGAGAGATAGGGGTGGGGAGAGAGGGGACGGAGAGAGAGAGAGAGAAAGAGAGAGGGAGTAATACTAAGAAATCAAAAAAGAAAAGATTAGTTGACGTTACGATATCTCGGCTAATCAATGCAAAAATATAAATGAATAAAGCAAAAAAGAAAACGAATCCATTTGAATTAGTCTGGGAGGAGAAATTGTAGTTTATTATTAAGCAAGAGTTATTTATTAAGCAAATAGTTTGTATTATATTTAACAGCTCGTTAAATAACTAACAGTTACATACTATCTAGAGAGTTAACAACAGGCTAAACACTTAATAACTATACATTCAAAGCGTTTCACGACAATACGACATTAATTTCCATTGCGCGCCATTAAATGAGGAAACAGACGACGGTGTGTGCGCCGGTGGCAAGGGTTGTATAAATATAGAAATCATAAACTTTAGAAAATGTTTGGGTAAGAAAAGGAGACTACTACTACTGCTACTACTGCTGCTGCTGCTGCTGCTACTACTGCTATCACAACCACGAGTTACACTACACTGTCACTACAACCTACACAACCCTACCAAGAGATTGATAAATAGATAGATAGATAGAGAGAGAGAGAGAGAGAGAGAGTAAGAGAGAGAGAGAGAGA
>NC_069000.1:47254274-47255360 GCF_001194135.2 Octopus bimaculoides
GGGGGAGAGAGAGAACGTAGTCATTAATACTTCATAATATTGGAACAATATTGGATGACCACAGCTGGAGCGTCTTTGAATACGCACTACGGTTCCAGCTGCTCGCCATCTTTAACTGAGCATTAAAAAGTAAATATGACTTGTGCTGTACCACATCTCTGTATTTGGCCATGCGTAAAGTCACTAAAAACAAAGCAATGATGAAATCAATGAGATTTAGAATTTTTTGTAGATCGAACAATATACTGGCTCGACCGGAGTGACCGTCACAGTCTCATCTTCAGGAGTGATGTTTGTAATAGGCAGGGAGAAACGATTGGTGTAGGATTAGAGTTTCTCAAACTTTGATTCCTCACACTTATAACAAAGCTTTGTTCCCGTCCACCAACTCCCCAATAAACAAATTAATTTAATATCAAATTGTAAGACATGACTAGTACTTTATACAAGTCAAACGAGAAAATTTATTACAAATGTATTCCTTTGTGAAAATATAGTTCTACGCGTCGTTGACGACGCCAAAAGGATTTGGATCTTTCTGGTCAGAGCCAGATTGTTCGTCTATATACAAGTTATAAACGGATCGTATGTATAAGACACATCTCTGGTGACCATCACACTCAATCAGCCATTCCATTAGGTGGGGTAACTACTCTACATGATTCATCCGTAGATGTTCTTCTGTTATAAAGGGATTTACAAATACAAACTAGTAAAATCGTCTCCTATGAACCCCTCAGTTTTTACTCTCCTTTATGTAAATTATATTACCCACCCACCTACCTCTTAGAAGTCCACTTGGACCACTTTGAGAAACCCGGATGGAGACATTACCGCCGGGGTTGAACTCTGGCCGTGAGACTGATGCATCATGATCCAGGTGTTATTTTCGTTTGTGACTCGTCTGTGTTATCAGTGTCTTATTTAACCAACGATCCTGAAGAGGAGTCTGTGAAGGTCCGGAAACGTCGATAACAGATTTAAGATTGCTCACGTCTTAAACAAACTGCAATGAACTCGTACGAAAATAGGAAGAAAAACTGATTAAAAAAAAACAATTAAAACAGTTTTCAACGCGGCATGTCT
>NC_069000.1:47255488-47256072 GCF_001194135.2 Octopus bimaculoides
ATATATATATATATATATACATATATATATATGTATGTATATATATGTATCTATTCACCTCCGACAATAGAGAGCAGTCACCTTATTTCAGGCCATATCACCTACCTCTGATGAGCGTACGGTTACATAATTAGATTGTTACCTAACACTCTGTTGAATGCCTAGCGCGAAACTGCTTGGTAAGATCAGGGATGCACTTCCACGCTTGATGGTTAAAAGATGTTGCCGAAGGGATATGATACGACATTCAATGCAACTTTGGATCGATATTAAGTCTCTGTCGCCTTGTTTTCGCTTTAGGTAGAGGCGGTTTACGTACTGTCGATGTGAAAATTATGTGCGCTTGTTAGAATCTTCTGGATTTTCACATCAATGGCTCAGACCTCATCAAGCGTCCAATCAAGCAACCCAAGCGTTGGTAAGAGTACTGGCACTGCAAACACATTGGAGGCCATAGTTTTATTTAATGTAGAAAGTTCCGAGGTCCATATTTTCTTTATTCGTCTGTATTATTCTTTAGTGACGTATGTATGTATGTATTTGTGATGTAAATATATGTACATATATATATATATATATATATA
>NC_069000.1:47256213-47256739 GCF_001194135.2 Octopus bimaculoides
ATGTATATATATTTTATATATATATATGTATATATATTTTATATATATGTACACGTACATGATATACACACACATGTATATACATAAATGTGTGTGTGTGTGTGTGTGTGTCTGTCTGTCTGTCTGTCTGTCTGTCTGTGTACATACATGCCTGTATTCACGCATTACACTTTCTACGAGAGTTATAATTAAGCAGAAGCAGTTATTCGGTAATTATCTCCAAATGGCCTGGAGAGATGGAGACCACAAAACAATAATGGAATATTGGGCCTAGAGGGATTTAAGAGAATTTATTGTTGCTAACCTGACAGAACTGAACTCCCAAAACACAGTCTCCGACAAGGACAATGGCTCTTTTTACAACTTCCTAATTACTTGCTAGACTGGCCATATAATTAGTCTTGTTGATAATAGAGCCAGATGCAGGCAGCGCCGTTTTTGTCCGAATCGGTAGTGGGGCCCCTTCGCACTCTGAGTTCATACTCCGCCGGGTTTCATGTTTCTTCTCTCTCTCTCTCTCTCTCTC
>NC_069000.1:47256749-47257675 GCF_001194135.2 Octopus bimaculoides
TCTCTCTCTCTCTCTCTCTCTCTCTCTCTCTCTCTCTCTCTCTCTCTCTTTTTTTTTCTGTCTTTCTTCCCATCTATCTATATGTCTTTCCCCGGGAGTCTATAAAAAATCACTTTTCGTTGCTGCTTAGTTCCAAGTCATCTCCAGGAGGGCAGACCTCTCATCAAATGCACCCCAACAGTGACCATCACAACTTATTTTTATGAATCTTTTACCTTTACCCACATTATCCAATGTGTACTTTGAAAAGGTTGTCTGCTTTGAGGCAGATTTGGTTGTTATCTCGAGCTGTTCGTCCTTCATGTAGAAGTTCCCACACTGAACTCAAAAACAGCATCAGTCACCTGCTGGAGGTGATCTAAGCGATTAGAACACATCCTCTCCCTCCACGCCTCGCTCGCCAAAACAAGGAGTCGCTCGTACAATATTCTATTCGTGAGTGACACTTGCAACAATTTAATGAGTGACGCTTGCTGAGGTTCCGCACATGAGTGTAGCTGTGTTCCACTCATGAGCAACACTTACGACGAAGTCTTCGGCCGCATGGGGGTGGGGGAATTGGCAACTATAATTTGCGATAAAAATTTGCAGTTTCATTTTGATTAAAATACCAGGATCTGAAGGGCAAAAGCGTCTCACTGCCGTTCATTTTAATTTAGCACCTCTGTCCATCACTCACTCCCACTTTGTTGTTTAGTCTCCTCCCTCTGCCAGCGTGAAAGGAGAATGAAATACATGACGTTTTTTTTTGGGGGGGGGGCGGTATGTGATAATATTATATGATAATATCTCCGACTGATATTTGCCAAAGTAATGAGATTGTGACGTCAAAATACACAACACAATAAGCTATGACGTCACATAATACGGTTTTAAAACATCTATGGGTGTGTGGGCGAACGTGTACGTTTCGTGTGTGTGTGTGT
>NC_069000.1:47257748-47258853 GCF_001194135.2 Octopus bimaculoides
ATATATATATATATATATATATATATACACACACACACACAGCGTGTCCCAAACGTCACTGATGGATTCCAATTTCTAATAACTCCCTTAACTTTACAAATAAATGCATGACATTTTGATTCGATATAAAGAACATAGTGGAAATTAATAGGCACAAGTCAAATTTTGTAATAGCACTACATCACATATGAAAAATGACATCTCTTAAATGGCAACCATTTTCGGCTTCGCACGCCCATGCTCTTTCCAAAACTTGCACCATAACACCCTCAAAAGTCTCAGATCCTACTTCTCTGATTTCTCTATTGACGTAAACTCTCTCTTTCAGGTATCGCCACAAGAAAAACTGCAGGCTAGTCAAACCTGGAGAACGTGAAGGCCACTTGACGTTGTCGTATTGAGAGATAAAGAACTGCCGTAGCAACTGCATTGTTTCTCTTGCGGTCTGAGCAGTTGCCCCATCTTGCTGGAACCATGTGTGAGGTCTACTTTGAATGGCCTTTACGTTCCCTAGACTTGACTAGCCTGGTTTCTTTTGGGGTTTTTTTTTTTGGTGGGGGGATACCTGAAAGAGAGGGTTTACGGAGACCCTGGTACAACTGGAGGAGAATATCAATAGAGAAATCAGCGAAGTGGGGTCTGAAACTCTTGAGGGTGTTATGGTGCAAGTTTTGGAAAGAGCAAATTATGGAAGTTATTAAAAATTGAGACCCATCAGTGACTTTTGGGACACCTTGTATATGTGTGTGTGTGTGTGTGTGTGTGTGTGTGTTAGCATGCATATATATATATATATATATCACATATGTATATTATAATGTGTATCACAGAGGGAAAGTAAACCGACGGAGTGGGAGTGAGTGACAGTCAGATATGCTAAATGCAGATGAACCTGAGTGGGAGGCTTTTAATCTGTACTACCTGGTATTTTAATCAAAATGAAATTGCAAATTTCTGTTATGAATTATATCAATTTCACACGCATATATATATGTGTTTGTGTGTGTGTATCCTGTTTTTTTCTTTTTCTTTCTTTCTCCGTCTCTGTTTTTCATTCGAACGATCATCATATATATATATATATATATATATATATATATATATA
>NC_069000.1:47260075-47260539 GCF_001194135.2 Octopus bimaculoides
ATATATATATATATATATATATATATATACATATATAGATAGATAGATAGATAGATAGATAGATCCAATCAAAATGATTGTCAAGCAACAATAATGGTAAGACAATGTTACACACCCACGCGCACGCTCGTACACACGCAAACACACACACACACACACACACAAACTTCCAGTACTCATTCAACGACCATTGACAACCACCACCAACAACAACAACAATCACAGTATCATTAACAATCTCCACCACCCTCGCCTCCTCTGTTAACAACAAACACCATTGACAATTACAAATACACCGCCGCTACCACCGCCACCGCCGCCGCCGCCGCCACCATGTCAACCTTGCTTTTCATTGTTTTTGCTTTATTTTTCCATTCTTTTCCGTCTTTGTTTTGTTTTCCGTGTTTGTTTGTTTGTGTGTGTGTGTGTGTTTGTGTGTGCATCTATGTGTGCGTGTGTGTGTG
>NC_069000.1:47260549-47260777 GCF_001194135.2 Octopus bimaculoides
GTGTGTTTGTGTGTGCATCTATGTGTGCGTGTGTGTGTGTGTGTGTGTGTGTGTGTGTGTGTGTTGAAAAACCAGTATGTTTGTGTTTTCTTTTTTGTGTGTGGTTGTATGTTTATTTTCTGTGTATGTAAGTTGCGTGAGTGTGTGTGTGTGTTTTAATTGCCTCTGTGTGTGTTTGTGCATGTGTATATGTGTGTATTCGTTTTCTCTGTGTGTGTGTGTGTGTGT
>NC_069000.1:47263127-47266354 GCF_001194135.2 Octopus bimaculoides
ATACATATACATATATATATATATATATATATATATACACACACACATACACATACATACACACACCTATACACTCTCCTACACACTAATTCAAATTTGCAAGTTAATTAGCTCTCAGCTTGTCAGTTGGTTATTTATTGTGCTAATGTTGTTGTTATTGCTGCAGCTGTTGTTGTTGTTATTGTTGTTTTTGCTATTGTTGTTCTAGTCATTGTTACTGTTGTTGCTGTTGTTGTATTTACTTGATGGATCTCCGTCGGTTTCGACGCTGAGTACCCCACCTGCTCAATCCACTGAGACGCCTATTGGTTAAATTATCGTATAAGTGCCCGTGTACACCACAGACACGTATACCCCTAACGTAATCCTCCATCCCAACCAATGTGACGCAGCCTATGGCAAAGATGACCGATTAAATCACTGGTACAATCCATTTTGTTTCACAGAGCCATGTGGTTGAGTATCTCACAGAGGCGTGCACCTTTAACAGGGACAATATCAGCGTGGCAAGCTTTGGTCTTGTGAATTACTGTAAAATCCATCCGAAAGGCTTCCATACAGTTTCTATTTATCCACTTTCACTCCTAAAGATTGAATCAACCATTGATTATGATAAAAGATACTGGCCCAAGATGCTACGTTCTGTGAACTAAGTCGGTGCCTCGTGATTGCAAAATGAACGTCTTAAAATCTTGGCCATGACAATAGGTGAGAGCAAGGTACGCTCAGAATAGAAGACTCATAGAAGACTCATAGAAGACTCATAGTAATGCTCAGATGAGTTTGAAACTAAAACTCCGAATTTTTCATCCAGGGCAAGGCTCACGACGTCAAGAGTGGCCAAGAGAGAAATCCCAAATGGGATGATATGGAGTTATATGCAGTGATACGGATAAACACAATTAGGTTAGGCACACACACACACACACACACACACACACACATAGATATACGTATACATATATATGTATGTATGCAGGGATAGATAAATAGATAGATAGATAGATAGATAGATAGATAGATAGATAGATAGATAGAAAGACAATTCACCTGACCCCAATGTTGCTAAAAGAATGGATTCGTCTAAAGACATCAACTTAAACACCAAATTGTTGTGTTAAACCAAGCAAAGAGTTAAATATGTCTACGTATACAAGCAAGCGCATACATACATACATACATACATACACACACTTACGCGTTCGCGCGCGCGCACACACACACACATCCGTGCACTCACACACAAAAACGATATTCTTAGTCTGATATGTTAAATATCGTCTTTAGCGAACACAATACGATTGTCTCTCTACCTTTTGGTGTCGAATACACTTTCACCTTCTCATTTACATGCACGTGTTTGCATATACGCACAGACATCCACATGCATATGCACAGATACACATACACTTGCAAACATGTACATACATATATATATATATATATATATATATATATATATTATATGTGATATACATACATATGTGCATGTGTGTATATATCTGTATGTGTATAGCAACATTTGCACACGTGCGCGTAAAGGAGAAACTGGTAAAGATAGATAGATAGCTAGATAGACAGACAGACAGACAGACAGACAGACAGTCAGTCAGACAGACAGACAGACAGATAGATTATGTATGTTTGTATTTAGTAGCAGGGAGGACAAATAGTGATGCCGTGAAATCTCATGTAGACCTCTTATGTATGTGTGTGAGAGAGAATGAGGGAGAGAGAGAGGGAAAAGAAAGAGAGAAAGAGTATTGAGACCATGGTGCTGCAGCTTTCCTAACTTGTTTGCCTTCTTTCTAACTGCATCGTTGCCCCATAATTGTAAATTCTTTGCCTCTATTTATGTAAACAGATTATCTCAAGGGTATTTCTTCCATGTTTCAATCCTACCGTTTCAACCCAGTTGTTTGTTATATCCAGAAACTACGTGGTTTTATAGCCATGTGATCATTAGTAATATCTAATTTTTGTGACTAATTAACAGAATCGTTAGTGTTGGATAGAAATAAGGCCTCGCCAAATTTGTATCGTCTCATTGAGTTGAAATGCTGCCGCAATCAACTTCACTTTTTATCCTTTTCGGACTCAAGAAAAAAAAACATTGTCCCAGCTCAACAATTGTTAGGGATACAAGCGAGATGTCTTTTGCCTTCTGTTCTGACTCGGTATTTTGAGGTCAAATCCTCATGTCATTGTACAATGATGACATTTCTGTCAGAAGTTGCGGCCAACAGATGATATCAGTAGTTTGGGGAAATACAACGGAAACATAATTACTTTGGTTTGATCGGGAAAGCGATCAACTGCCTCTAACACCAACACCACCACCGCCGCCACCATCACCACCATCATTACCACCGCCACCACTATCTTCACTACCAAGACTGCCATTACCACCACCGGATGTGATAGTATAGAAAATAGAGATGATAATGATAATAAAACTATTATGCAAAATTACCTTGTTTGATTGAAATATTGACCTTTCTTGTTTTTTTCTTTTTTGAGATGCGTTTGTAAACCACCATTCGCTGAGGATCACTGAATTACATAAGACTGAGAATCACTGAAGACAATATATACAACACAACCAGATAAACTAAACAAGGAACCAGACGGTAATACAAGCAGACGATAATACAAGCAGACGACAACACCAGCAGATGACCATTAGATGATAAAACTAGCAGACGATAATACAACCGAGCAATGATAACATCAGACAGAAATACAATAAGACGATGAATTTGTTTGATTCTCAACAGACAGAAAAATATTTTCAAAAGAATTGACATAACGATGTCATTTAACCCAAGACATTCGCTTTTTTAAAACAATTTTTTCTCCCTATTTGGCATTTGAACAAGTCAACAAGCCATTGTTATTTCTAGTTCTGTTATTTACTGATTTCAAGTTTGATCGATATTATTGATATATAATTTTTTCTGAAAACAGTTTTGACAGACAGAGACAGGTCGATGGTTTGAAAACGAAATAGCAATTCGTGAAAACAAGTACATTATTCATAGGTGTTGTTGATTAATATTATTATTAAATCCCACATAGATCAACTTTGCCTCTGTGTGTGTGTAAGTGTGTGTGTGTATGTGTGTGTGTGCGTGCATATATGTATGCATGTGTTTCTGTGTGTTTGTATATGTATATATATATACATACATACATATATATGTATATATATATATATATATATATAT
>NC_069000.1:47266484-47271497 GCF_001194135.2 Octopus bimaculoides
ATATATATGTATGTATGTATGATAACCTTGCTGGCCGAAACTTCAAAGTCACTAAAAATAATATTCTTGTTTATGAATATTAAATTTGTACTCTACAAAAGCATAGAATAACCCATCAGATTAATGTGCAATTGTTTTTATTAGAACTGAATATATATTAGGTAAACTGTGCTACTCCACACGTATCCAGATTGTCTTTCACTTTTAATACCTTTAATTGGTTGCGAGGTGATGAGGTTGTGAGGCTGGTAACAAAATTGTTCTTCCGGTCCATTACTTTCTCAGTTCAAAATTGTCCCGGGATCAACTTTGCCTTTCATCCTCTGGAGTCGATAAAATGAAGCATCAATTAAGTCCTGGGATGAATGGCATCGACTAACCACCCCCACCTCCTCTCGAAATGGTTGTTCTTGTGCCAAATTTGAAACCTTTATCATTATTCCGGGCAATCCTTCGGTATTAGTGGACGACATCATTCACACACAACTTTCCCTCATGATATTAATGTTTCGGGTTCTGCTTTTAATTGGGTTGTTTTAAAACCAGATTTCTCTGTTAATTATGTAGGAGTGAAGCAGTTGTGCAACAGTGTCTGGGGTACATTGTGAGAACTTGAGTACGGGGTGATGTCATCTGTGTACCAGGTGTTCTATACGCTTTGTGGGGGTGTAAGAAGGACTTAAAGTAGATTAATAAACGTGCGGAGACGACAAATGTTTGTCGTTTCCCCCATTCCAGAAATTACAAGTTTTAGAAGTGTTTTGTGCAGTACTTAGGCTTGGCAACCTATCTGTTATTTTCTCCAGTCAATGTTATTGTTTAGGTCCTAGGATGGGTGGAGGTAATCGGTTGTTGTTGTTGTCAATGTTAATAGTATTCTTGTTTAAGAATAAACACACGCACGCGCAGTGGGAATGAAACCGAAATCATGGGGCTGGGAAGCTTAGCCAATAGGACATCCCTCTCATTAGCTGTCAATTAGACATCACACTGGTTTCGATACCTTGGTATTATGACTCCCTTCAGTCGTTTCAACCAGCGTTGATGCTCTCAGATAATACTTGGCTCCCTCCTTCGTCATCACACCAAACTAAGTATAACTGGAACCACTCCAAACCAATTCCAACTACTTCACCCAAATACTACGCGAGGGTTTGTTCTATGTCGTCAATTTTAGCCTTCTCAAATTCGTCAGCCAATTTCATGATGAAACATCTTTTTTTCTCTTCATTTCATGAGTCATCTCTCTCTGTTGTTCTTCCTTAAGTCCAATGTCAGCAAAGTTGGGCAAATATTTGAACGCCGTAATGGTGTCGAAACACCTACAGCCGTACTTATGTCTGTGAAGAGGAGTATTTGTACATTGGGGGGGGGGCTTTGTGGATTGTGTGCGTGCTTGTATGTGTGTGTGTGTGTAAATTTGAGTGTGTGCGATTGCTTGAATTTGTAAGTAAATAGAAGATATGTATAAAGAGGGGGGGAGGATAAGAGGAAAGGAAGAAGTGATGAAAAGGAAGGAGGCAAGAAAAAGAAAACGATAAAAAGGAAGAAGAGACTGAGAGAGAGAAGGGGAGTGAGAATAGAGAAACGAAGAAAGAGAGAGAGAGAAGAGAAAGGGAGAGAAAGTAAGAGGAAGAGAGAGAGGGGGAGAGAAAGAGGATGAGAACGAGAGTAGGGAGAGTGAGAGAGTGAGAGGAAGAGAAAGACTGAAAGGGAGAGAAGGCAAGTGAGAAAGAGAGTGAATGTCAGAATGTCAAATAGTGGTGGATCAAGTGTGTGTGTGTGTGTGTGGTTTAGATTAATATAAGTAAAATATCGTCTGAAAAGAAACAAAAATGGAGACCTTTAATGAAGAAAGGAAATAAAATATAATAAAAGAGATCAAAAGCAGACGATACCAAAATGTCGTCGCTATGGTTTCACCTTTTTGTTTTTAGTTTTGTGTCACTTTTTATTCTAATGAAATATTATTTTTGTCTGATGAATCATAAAGTGTCAGTTGGTGTTGATAATAATTATTGTTGACCAGCAGACCATAACTGGACATTGCAGCTATCATTGGGCGGTCTTAATACACAATACTGACCACTACTAACACATAACTTAACACAAAACGCATTCTGGTCAACGGAACATTAACAGAAAAGGGTAAAGTGGGCAGCAGGGGAGTATTGTTGTTGTTGTTGTTGGTGGTGGTGGTGGTCGTCGTCGTCGTCGTCGTCGTGGCGGTGACGATGTTACTGTTGCTGCTGCTGCTGTTTTTGTTGTACTGAAGTCGATGCTATCAATAGTCCCCATCCCCTCAAAATTGCTACCCTTCAGTCTAAACCAGAAGGACTGTTAAGTACTAGAAAAAAGGAACAGGGTAGATCCATTCAATCGATTTCCTGTAACATCTCCCGCCTCATTTTTGATAGCTATACCTGTGTGGCCGAATAGTTAAGAAGTTCACTTCGGAACCACGAGGTCCCGAGCTCTATCCCACAGTCTGGTATTGTTAGCAAATCCATTTTCTATAAGCTTCAGTTACATATATATGTGTTTGTGCGTGCGCGTGTGTGTGTATGTTTGCCTGTATGGACAGGCTTCCATACAGTTTCTGTTTCCCGAATCTACTGACAAGGCATTAGTCGGTCAGGGGCTACAGTAGAAGACACTTGCCCAGTGTACCGCCGCGCAGTGGGACTGAACTAGAAACCACATAGTTGCAAAACAAAGCTTCTTAATTTAACTGGGAAACGGAAACGGTAAGAAGCCCATCTGGTAGATTGTACATGTAATTCAAAGATATCGCCTTGTCACACTGAGAATTTGTACTCTACAAAAGCATAGAATAACCCATCAGATTAATGTGCAATTGTTTTTATTAGAACTGAATATATATTAGGTAAACTGTGCTACTCCACACGTATCCAGATTGTCTTTCACTTTTAATACCTTTAATTGGTTGCGAGGTGATGAGGTTGTGAGGTTGGTAACAAAATTGTGGTATTCAGTCACTTCCACTATAATAATCGATATACAATCAAGCGATGGCTTTTGAATGTTTTTTTGTTGTTGTGTATCATTGTTGTTTAGGCCAATATAATGTCTTGCAGCAATGGTATTGTCGAGGTAGACTTTAACATAGAAAACCAAAATGTCTGAAAGACACCGTCACAAAAACAATTACAAGAATTGATGCAGGTCCGTGGAGGAATAAGTCACAATATTATCGGTTGTTGATAGCGGAACTGGCCATATTTTGTTGACGAGAACAGCTGAACTTAATCGGGTTCCGCTAAAACGTGTAATGACATTTATGATTGATCGACAAATGAAAAGAAATTAAATTTAAACCGTTTTTAGTAACATGGGAACTGACATTTAGATTAATAACTGGAGTATATCCAGACATGTTTTTATTTATTTTTACACTTGGAAACATAAATGCAGTTTCTATGATACATTTTAGTTGTGAAAGCACTTATGCAAGATGCCTCATTATGGAAAGTACTATTGTGTGCAACTCCCATCCGAAGACAAGACATACGTTTATCAATATTGGATACTAGATTTCTTAAGATTATACGATGGTATTTCGAATCCTTACCCTTTTTTTTTTAATCTTCCGAACAGAACGATAGATATATCGTCAGCCAATAATATTACTTTGTAACATTCTGCCAATCAACCAGTGTGTGCCATGCAATTCAAAATGTTTAGTGTACTTTATGTTCTATTTTTCATAATCGTCCGAAGATCAGCAACGAAAAACTCACACGAGCGAATTGAGAAGTTTCGGCTTCCAATAAATTATAGTAGTAGTAGTAGTAGTAGTAGTAGTAGTAGTAGTAGTAGTAGTAGTAGTAGTTAAGGTGGATTACAGGATCCTCTGGGCGCCGATAACATGATTAGCAGCATTTCATTACGTTCTGAGTTGAAATTCCACCGTGGTCGACATCCCTTTGGGGTCGATAAAATAAGTACCAATTGAACACTGCGATTGATATAGAACAGCAGAAAGTAAAAGGAGAAGTGGTCCCTAGAAATTTTTTCAAGTAAAAAATGGTCCCTTGCCTGAAAAAGGTTGGGAACCACTGCTCTAGACTCTAGACTAGAGTCAATAAAATACGGTACCAGTCATTTACTGGTGACAAGATAGCCAACTGCATCCCCCTCCTCCAAACAAATGATTTAATTTTAGGAAAGTTGAATATTCTTGATCAAATCCTCTGAAATGATTCACATTCTTATCCTCCTCCAGGGTCCTCTGGATAAAGATAAAAGGGTCAAGTCCATTGACTCTTATTTCCACACCAAACCCAGAAATGACTGTAAGAATTTGTTTTAATTAAGATTGGGAGTGAGCTGAGCCGATGGTATGGGTTCGATTCCTAGTCGGACAGCCATCCACTTAGTTCGTTTTATTATTATTTGGGAAAGGCATGACGATCACAACATATCACCTCCTCTATGTCACAACAAAGTATAAGCTTTTTGAGTCTTATCAAAGGGACAAGAAAGGAAACTGATAAATTGAATTTTAAAAAAACAGCATAAAAGGTGGGTGCTTAGTGAAATAGAGACATAGATAGATACATAGAGAGAGAGAGAGAGAGAGAGAGAAAGAGAGAGAGAGAGAGACAGACAGATACAGAGAGACAAATAGATAGACAGAAAGACAGAGAGAGAGAGACAGACTGATAGATAGATAGAGAGAGAGAGAGAGGGGGAGAGGGAGAGAGAGAGAGAGAGAGAGAGGGAGAGAGAAAGACAGAGAGAGACAGACAGACAAATAGATAGACGGAAAGACAGAGAAATAGACAGACTGATAGATAGATCGATAGATAGATAGAACGATAGATAGATCGATAGATAGATAGATAGATAGATAGATAGATAGATAGATAGATAGATAGATAGACACAAGATGTGCACTGAAATCAAAAACTGAAAAGAGAAAGTTTTGACAAACTTACATCTAAGTGTGAAATATTTGCCTTCATTGAATAAACCAGAGACAGTTGTTAT
>NC_069000.1:47272791-47280857 GCF_001194135.2 Octopus bimaculoides
GTATGTATGTATATGTATGTATGTATATATATATATATATATATATGTATGTATGTATGTATGTATGTATGTATATGTTTCCAGAGGTGAATTATCCAAACCCCAAAGAATTCTTCTCAACATATGGCTACAATGCTCCCCCACCACTACTACTTCTGCTCGTGATCAGAGATGCACATATCGTCAGCCACCAAGGGACATGCTCAACTGGTTAAGGACAAGCAAATCTGTGGTATTGAGCAGAATATTTGCTGTAGGCCATCTTTTATACCAAGACGAAACAATGTACATGAAAACATTTCCAATCAGTTCAGACCAGAAGCCACGGGAGCCAGTGCCAGGTACTGCATCAGGGCGTTTATTATTATTATTATTATCATTATTATTATTATTATTATTATTATTATTATTATTATTATTATTATTATTATTATTTAATAGTATGTGTCACAGTTAAATGTTGTTAATATGAAAATTATATCTCAGCTGTTTTGTCTTGACACAGTAGAAATGTTCACTGATGACGTCGGATCAAAGTTTACGACTGTGCTAATAAGAATTTTTACAATTTTATCTCCTGTCCAAGAATAGGAATGTGAGTCAGTTAAGGTGGAGTATTTAAATAGGCTTTTCCCTTTTAATACAGAAAGTTGCCCGAAATAGCTGTAATCATTTATTTAATTAACCTTTTCACTATGAATTAAACATAAGACTAAAATTACTTAATTCAAACAAAACTATTTAAAGAATGGTATTGCATCGTCTTTTATGAAGAAGACATCTTGGTTGCCTTCTATTCTCTGGACTGTTTCTTTAACCAACTTTATTTTTATGAAGAAGACATCTTGTGTGTCTTTTAATGACTGTGGGTTTTACAAGACAATCATTGTCTTTGATGAAGAAATTATGCTATCTGCTCATGCATGAGGTTATAGGAAAGTGGGTTATACATCATTAGATGTATACCTGACTTTCCTATATAAAATTAATGAATATATAACGGAACGCTGAACGCCAGACTATCAACTTAAACAACATTTATTCAGGTGGTAAATATATATATCTTTAGCTCTTGTTTGTTGTTACAGCTTCTGTGTGTGTGAGCATAGTTGTTGGGACGTTGTTATGTAGATGTAAGCGAGCTGTCTAGCGTAAGTCCGAAAGATGGAGAGTGACAGCTAAACACGTCCATGCTCTATTGCTGGCCAGCAAGAAAGAGACTATCTCCAGGTTGGAATGTTGGAGACACTGCTTGACACGTCCATGCTCATGGCCGGCCGACCGAGAAAGAGATAGAATAGAAGCGGGAACGCTTGGTTGTTTAATTCCACGCATGCGTGAGACTACGCATGCGCACGGCGTTACTACAAGGTTTTATTCAAATAATTGCTGCACATATGTAAATACAAATGTTCCAGATAATAAAGAACTTATTATTATTATTATCATCATCGTCGTCGTAGTCGTCGTCATCATCATCATCATCATCATCATTATTATTATTAATGATAATAATGTGGTTATTTTCACCATCACGCGCAACCTACGTAATATTGTTTTACTACCAACAACGATTTAATGACTAGACTCACAAAACTGAAATTCACTGGAGCGTTATAATACGTCAAGTGTAAACATTGCTTCGAATGAAGAGCAGATGAGCTATGGAATTCAAAATAAGGTCTATACAAATTATTGCATTTCAAATTAAGACTACTTGAGCTTGTGTAACTGTACTGATGACCACGGGGACTCATATATTTATACTGAGGGTCGCATTAGCTACTGTATTTAAAGTAATTGAGCATATGAGCTTCTAGATTGTCAATTCAATTGGCAAATACATAACTACTAAACCTCCTGTCGATGTTCGCTAATGGTAACAGATTTTAAGCACGAACTTTTAGGCGAGTATTTTCCAAAATATAGACAAGATGGATATCGCTAGAATATTTCATTAAAGTTTGTTCTTCGTTAAGGGTTTAAACCAGAGTTGATAGTAAACAATCAGGGTAAGCGCTAGGCATTAATAAACCGTCAACAAAACGCTTTACCACTCTGGGACAATTCGCAGCAGATTTCCCATGTTTTCTTAAAACAATAAGTAAATTATTTTAATCATAATATCCAGTTCTTACCTAAATACCTACACTTGAAACAAAAACTAACAAAAGAGTCTATTTTTAGTTCGCCCAACCTCATTCAGATTTTCTTCTGGCTGTTCAACTTGCTTTGCTCTCAAATGTTTCAAATATTTTCCTATCTTTGTTTTTAAAGCCGCTGAAATTCTTCCTGTTTGAGTTTTGATTCGCCGTTTTTAATGCCATTTACTTTTGTTTTTAATTGCTTGGAGTAATGCCTACGCAGAAGACACGGTCTGACTTTATACCACACCCAACACTCGTTAAAATTTTATTTCACTCTCAACTCAAGGCACCCAGTTCTATTAAAGTGTCATTAACCAAAAAGTCGTCAACTAAATCACGACACCAAGACTCATTAATCATTAATCATTAATCATATTAATGAGGAACAAGTTGAAACAAGACGAGAATGGGACTGGAACGAGAGGTGAGCACGAAAATTGACAGGCAAATAAATTTTATTCAGAATATTTCGAGCTGAAGATATATAAAAAAAAAAGAAAAAAAGAATCCATTTGTCGTCAAGATAGAACTCCTTTGTCGAAGAGAAGAGCAATTCTTCTGACTTTGATTGTTATTACTTTTGGCATTAAGAAGAAATGAGGTTTGGAGAGTTGGTAATTTATTGAGACTCTTCTGTTCGTTGAGAACTCACCATTGTAGCTGTCAAGAGGAGGGAGGGAGAAATAAAGAGAGAGGGTAGGGGAGATGTAGAGAGAGGGAGAGCGAGAAAAAGTTCTGTATATATATATATATGTGTGTGTGTGTGTGTGTATGTATATATATATATAGAGAGAGAGAGAGAGAGTGTGAAAAATATTCTGCTAACTCGCCGCCTTAATAATAATAATAATAAAAAGAAGAAGAAGAAGAAGAAGAAGACAAGAAAAGACATGACAACCTAGGCAGAGTAATCCACTGGAAGTTATGAAGAAAGCTAGATTCTGACCAAACTGATAAATGGTATGAACAAGAAATCAGTGAGGTACAAGAAAGTAAGAATAAGATGTTGTGGGGCTGAATTCGCAGAGCTGTTTCAACCACCACTTGCATTTCTTAACACCATTCCTGTGATTCCCCTCCCGTCCTCCTCATAATCCAAAACCAACCAAATCGTTTCAGTTTACGTCATTTCTTTGCCTCAGCACAATATCATCGTCCAACACACGACCTCAATGTTTCAAATCCACAACACAGATCAATCCGTCATATTCATGTCTCCAATTTAAAACTTTGACCTCTCACAATCCTAATGTTTCGAGTCAAAAGTATTATTTATTCCCACCCTCCTCCATTTTCATGATTTAAGACTTCAAGCTATTTGAACCCTCCCCTCTATCTCTCCCTTTGTTCGATCCACTATTTCCATATTGTCAGGTTTTAATCCAGTTTGATCTCTCATCCTTTCCGTATCTTCTGATCCGCCTCATCCAAGTCTCAGCGGTCCTCCCCTTCCATATCTCCACTTATAGAACACCCCTTCATCCCACATCTTCTCCATATCTCTTCTCTACAAGACTGTTTAATATCACACACACACACACACACACTGCATAGCCCACGTCTACCACAGCATTTGATCTCAGTCCACTCGAAAATCGTTTTTATTTAACTTACGCAAAGATTTGATCTGCAAAACTTTGGATCCACTCACAGAAAATCTCGATATTTTCGTCACTTTATATTTATTTATTTTGTCTACATTTTCTCTACATTGGAAACAAGAAATTTGTTTTCTTGTTTATGTTGCGATCAACTTTTAAAAGAAAACGTTTAGTTCGATTCTTCTTAACCTTACTCTCATAATTCATTTTCAGGCTAAAAATATATCCAAGATTCATGTCCTAGCTTTTCGACAAAAGGCATATCAACGGTCAGCCTCTTGTTGAAGGCTTGGAAAATAATAAACGAGTGGTCACCACCGTCACACACACACAAACACAATGACCAGCTGACCTCTAGGTTTCGAATTTGTCTCATCTTCCATAATCTTCACATCTCAGCTTAAAACATTGCTTCACACATCAACTCCGTTGCTCATTTAGTTGGATAGGTTGTTGTTCCATCTAATGAAACTCAGAAGGCTGTTATGTTATTGTGGTAACCCGGTAAAGAAATACATGGAACGAAGGTGATGACTTCAAACACATTTCATGTGGTCACACGTATATATGCACAAGCTGAATCGAAGTGGTTGATGGACCTTTTGTTCAGCTGTGTGTGTTGTTTGTTAGCTGTTAACCCTGGTGAGAAACTCATGAACAGCGATGTGTTAGAACCGGTGCAGTGTGTTGGTGCTGTGTAGAGATGTTGTTGACGACGAAGATGGAGGTCGCTGTAATGTGGTCAGTGGTTGGACCTTAGAAAGTCTGGAACCAACCAGTAAACTTTTAACACGAAATTTCGCTACACCACAAATTTTCTCCCCTGGCATCTAAGTCGGGTTGAAATGGAATATATGGAGTTCCAACCTAATGGATATATATATCGTTCGCTTTAATTGCCACTTTATAAATAGTGTGCGTGTGTGTACGCGCCTGCGTGCATACTGTTCATTTGTTGATGGGATCAGCAATTGAAAACTCTCAATAAATTTCAAAGTAATAAATATTTTATAAGAAAGAGCATTTTAAATGATATCTGGCAACAGCTTAAGTTTGTTGCCCCCCAGGGGCTCAGTTCCGGTCAAGTCTACCAGCTTACCTCATTCCATACCTCAACTGACCGACAATAATCTCTAAGATTTCCTAAGTAGACGTGTGGTGTGCGAGCATTTATTGGGGGAGGGGTAACAACTCAGGTTTACGCAAATCTAAGTTGTAACCCTTGTCGGCGAGTTGAGAAAATGGCTGAACGAATTACACATGGATTTTCTTATATCTTTTTCTTGTTTCATTCATTAGACTGCAGCCCTGCTGGAGCACAGCCTTGGAGAGTTTTAACAAAACGAATCTACCTCAAAAACACGTCAACACCAGTTGTGAAGTGATGGCAAAGGACAGACACAAAGACATGCACACACACACACACACATATATATATATGCACGCACACACATATACATATATACGACAGCTTCTTTCAGTTTCCATCTACCAAATCCACTCACAAGGCTTTAGTCGTCCCATGGTTATAACAGAAGATGCTTGCACAATGTGCCATGCAGTGGGACTGAACCTGGGACCATGAGATTGGGAAGCAAACTTCTTATCACACAGCCACACCTGTGCTTGCATTATCTAAAATTGTGTTTTGTTGAGGATGATAGGAATGTTAGAACATCCAGGGTGTTGGGACTATTAGGCAGATATCTGCATTGTTGTGGTTGTGTGTGCTTAGCTGAATACAAACACTGGATGTTTGAAAGACGAAAATGTAGACGATGTAATGCTGTAGGTGACATTTTCCAATTAGTCAAGATGAATTTAACCATGAGAATATATCTGGTGACCATCCCATTTTTCAAATTTAGTTTTTGAAGATCTTTGATTTGAGTAGCATATTGAGTTCTTTCTGCTGTGCAAAAAATCCATTTGTGTGTGACTTCCAGCATTTGAAGTCACTCTGTTGCTGCAGCTGGCGTTGTATTCTCTCAATGTCCAGATGTAGCTTGCTCATGTCGCGGAACTACTTTTATCATTGTGTCTGAAGGCTGCCTCATGATTCTAACTCACCTTCACATGTACCAATGTAACTTTTCTTTTCCATTGTTTGGTTTATCAATTTCAGTTTCATACACCACCAACTTCGTGTTGCATGATCGATCTAATGGACAACATTCTGCATTTCTGAACAGAGAATCTGGAACGAGCTTCTTAATGGATTTACTTGTGATAGTTGTCTTCATCCTGGGACCAAAACAGTAGCTTATTTTCACAAAATACCTGGAGATGATTGTTCTGTTTCAGTGACTGTCAGGGACTTTACCTAGCTAAGCTAGGGAAGTTTTTCTTACATTTTAATAATCAGGGTGAAAGAGAGGGAGGTGAACCACATCAACCCTCTCGGCCTATTATTAAGTTGCTGTTTTATACATTCCAATTGGCCCCAGCATCGTAAATACCAACTTATAACTTTACACAATTTCCTACAAACTTCCTAATGCTTTTAGCATTTCACTCAATTTTACTCATCCACACATTTAACATCCTTTTCCCCATGCTGGCATGGGTTAGACAGTTCAACATGGACAAACAAGCAAGAGGACTGTGCCAGGCTCCAATGTCTGCTTTGGCATGGTTTCTACAGCTGGATGCCCTTCCTAACACTGTCATGTACTGGGTGCTTTTTACCTGGCATCATCGGCAGCAATGAGGGTTACCAAATACCTGCAAGGTAAGACTCCCCACTCTCAACAAAGTGGGGTGTAGCATTGAGAGATAAGAAACTAAGAAGAACAGGAGCAGGTGCTCTGCTGAATAGAAGGCTTATGTTTAATCTCATTGTGAAAAATAGACCATGTCTATCACGCAGCAGCAAGGGAGATAAACAAATGAGTTGATTATGGATTTAGTTTTAGCTATTGTTAAAGCCATCATCAGGATTTGAAAACTTGTAAATACAAACATAAAAAAGGTGGTGGAAGAAAAACAACAACAATAGAAAGAAAATTATTTGTCAAATTTATTTATCCGTCACAAAAGGGGTTTGTTGGTTTATTTTTTTTATAATTTCTTCTAAAAACAAAAAATTATGTACATATGTGAGTGCACGTATGTGTGTGTATATAATTAGATGTAAGCTTATTTAAAAGATTAAAAAAAGACTTTCCTTGAAATCGATTTTGTTCATGTATTTGGAGTTGAAAGCTGTGCTAAGTGGTGCCACCTCATAAGACGGCTCTAATCTACCGCGGGTAGAAGTATGTAAAACTTAATGGAATCTTCCAACAGTTCTTTCAGTAGGATAGGATTACAGATGCAAGAAGGGAGTTGAAGTAATAGAGAGCGCTGTATAGGGTATATAAAATTAACTATTTGGTTACTGTGTGTATAGCATGGGCTAAATAATCGACATTGCCGGAGCATACGCCAGCCACGGATATACGACCATCTTTTGTCAAATAGATGGAGAACTCCTTTGTCAAACGTTCAACCTACAATGATAAGAGAAAAAAATTAAACAGGAACATAATTAACTTTTGTTTTTAATCAACATGAATATTAATTCACACGCACACCTACCAACTCCACCCACCCCCTTACCCTTCTTCCTTTATTTCTCTTCTACATTCACGTGCCCACTGACAATATGAAAGAGAGGGGACCTTTGTTTGGAGATGGGGGACCCTCATTGACCTCTCACCTGACAACTGAGTGCTGGACATTAAGGACCAAATAGTTATCTGCCCTTGTTCCAGACTGATCTGACAACTGCTTCTTTACCACATCACTTACATGCCTCTACCTCCCACCCCACAGAGACACACAGACGCACCAGTGTTTATACTACTACTACTATAACCACTTTACACTGTGTAGCAGCCTTAGGCAAGTTTATTAACTACTGACATGGATTCCATTCCAACAACACTAACACTACTATACTGCACTGTACTACAAGACCACTCCACAACACTGCACCACCCAATCTACCACATTCTGCTGCACTGCAACACCACAGTGACACCCTCTCTCCAGCAGACACAACAACAACAACAACAAGAGGAAGATGACGTACCTGGTCAGGTGTTAATCCAGTGAAACAGAACATACCAATTTGGTCTGTAACATGTTGCCAGTTCTTGGAAGAACCTTCTTTAGCCAAACCTTCCACTAATTTCGTTCTCATACCAATGATACGGTCAGCCATACCTTTCACCTCTGTCAACCTGAAACAACATAAACTTAATCATAGTAACTTTATATATATACATACATACATATATATATATATATATATATATATATATATATATATATA
>NC_069000.1:47281045-47285775 GCF_001194135.2 Octopus bimaculoides
AAGACAAAGACAGGTGGTGTAGAAAACAAACAGATGTATTAGCATAACACTGTATGTATTTATATGAATAATATGTAGTCTATTGACAAGTTTTTTTCTTCTCGCTTGACCACTGGTAGCAAATAGAATTTCTAAATTTTTTGCTACCCTGAGATTTATTAATAATGATATGTTTTTTTGGGGGGGGCTAATTTCTGGAAGAAAATCGGCTTTTTCTTGTATTTGTTGCCAATAAGAAAAACCGCACATGTGCCATAGATATGAAAAATTATAACATATAAGCACAAGGCATGTTTCTATGTAGTGCCTCATATTTATGTGTTAATCTTGGCTTTCCTGCTGATGATAGCTGGCCTTGCAAATTATTTTATTTTGCTAAAAATAGCTTGAAACCTTGGTTCAGGAAATAGATGGTAAATGTTTTTATTTTTCATTCCCTTTCGAAATAATCCCTAATTGTGGTCTGGAGTTTGACTGCTCCTTCTAGCGGGTTAGATGTCCTATTATGGACATCTCTCTTAAATGAACAGAGGCTTGTAACACAGTTGTAACTCAGTTAGCAGCATAGTAATTAAGAATGTGACAGATTCAAAAGTAAGACTGAAGTTTAAGAAAAGGAAACACTTTACCATTGTGCATTAAGATCAGGTGTAGTGAGGATGGTCTTCACGAGTCTGGCACCGTGGACTGGGGGGTTGGAATACATGGGTCGGATAAGGATCTTCACCTGGGACATAACTCTTGCAGCTTCATCAGCATCAGAACAGACGAGGGTAAATGCTCCAGCTCTTTCACCTGTAATTAAGACATCACTATGGTAACAAAGAGGTGCATATTGTGTGCTTGTGTATGCATATGGCGGGGGGGGGGGGGGGATCCTGGAAAAACTAAGATTATAACAGATTTAATTAAAATATTCACGGAGTATTAATGAGGACATGTGGAAACACCATCCCCCCATCCACACACACACACACAATGAGTTCTTCTTAGTTTCCATGCACCAATTCTGCTCAAACAGTGGTGCTCAGTTCAAGGCTAGAAGTAGGAGACCTTTGCCCAAGATGGCATGATGTGGGACTGAACCTGAAAACACATGACTGCCAAGCAAACTTCATAACCACATGGCCATGCCTCTGCCTTAAACACATTATTTGTGAAAATATTGTCAAGCACCTAATTAGTGCACCTCCACCATCACCACCATAACCAAATCCTTCCTCACCGTTCGTAGACCTCGTTTTTTTTTGGTTGTTTTTTTTCTACCAGGTATAAAGGGGTGGGGGTGTTTACAGTGAGTTGAAATAGACTTAGCATTGATCTTTATTGATACAGTTCACCAGTGACTGGCCTATACCGTTGCCCTAACTATAAACTGATGTAGAAACAGATAACAAAGTGAGCCGGCCCTGCAATGTGGCATGGGCAGAGGACAATTGAACTTTAGGACAATATTTCGAGAAACAACCAATGAACAAGGAAATCAGAACAACTTACCGTAAAGTCCCATGTTTTTAGCAAAAGACTGACAAAGAGACACTTGGTGACCATCTTCAATAAACTTGCGTACAGCAAAGGCATCTTTCTTGGTATCTCCGCTGGCGAAACCTTGGTAAGCCATGTCAAAAAATGGGAAGATCTTCCGTGATTTGATGACACTGCTCATTTCAGCCCATTGTTCTGGCTGGAAGCAAACATTGAACATAATAATCTTCATTACTTGGAGACATGACAGTTAAACTAAAATTATTATATTAGACAATTGTTCTTTGAGACAAAATGCTACAGTTGGCCCCATTCTGTTCATGTAAACAGTATACACAATATATACTACATTCACCGCTATCCCCACCCCTAACCATTGGCCAATCTCTTTTCACATCTTCACAAACATTTTGATCCTCTCTTTTTAGTCTTCCTTTATAGTCACCTTCTTGTACCTTGAAGTTATGCCCTCGCACCTTATCCCCACCACCACCACCTCTTTTCTCTCTTTCCAACTGAAGTAGCCATGGATCTCCCCTTCAGCTAGACACCTGTTCCTGTCCTTCTATCATACATTAGCCTCTCAGTACCCAGCACGTAGCCACTTCCCTTAACACTACACACCCACTTAGCTGACCCAGGACTAAACAAGGAGACATACATTAAATAATGTGGTCTTAGATACACTGTACCAGATTAAAAAGCAAGATGATCACAGCTTGAGTATCTTTGATTAAAGGTGTGCTGAATGACAGCTAAATCAACAATAAACAACCTTTACTACTGACATAAAGTCTGAATTTAAAGACATAGACAACCGTTATAACAGGCTAACATGCTAACAACCCCAACAGATTACTGAAAATACTCACCCTGGGATCAACGCCAGTTGGATTGTGGGCACAAGCATGGAGTAGAATGACGGAACCTTCTGGTATTTTCTGTAAAAGAACAACAACAACATTATTTTAGTTATTTTAGATCAGTGGTTAAGAATGGTTGAGAAGAGAACCATCAGTGAATCAGGCTTGAGATTCTGCAAAGTAAGGACTGATGCTGCCAAGCTTTATAAATGCTTCAAATATTTTGGTGTAAAACCAAAAATTCACTTCCAGATAATAGAAAATATATTGAATGTCATTCAAAGAGAGTTCAAAGAATCCTTTCAGTTCTACAAAAAGTCATTTGACAAAATCTGCACAACTCATGTCAATGTGCAAGATGGACATTATAAGATGAAGATGTTTTGATTGAGGTGGATACTTTTCACTGATGTTTGGTTATGAAGGAATATTCTGGACAGAATAACATTATAATAATCCAAATTAAAGCCACAAAAACAACAAAGAAAAATTTCTAAAAGAGAAAGAAATTCTAGAAAACAACAATAAAAATGAAACTCACCGATATGTCTTCCATGGCACCAGAGAAATCAAAGCCACATGTTTTAGGGTCATAATATCGATAAGACTTCACTTCAAGACCAGAATGTCTAAAAGAACACAAAGAGAAAACAGAATTTTTCGTAAATATTCTTCACTCTCTAAAGATAGCTGGGTGGTTAAGAAGTTTGCTTCACAGCCCCATGGTTCTGGGTGCAGTCTCACACTGTGGTACCTTGGACAAAATGTCTTCTAACATGGACCATTTCCTTATGAGTGAAATTTTAATGGGTTGGAAACTACAGAAAACAATAACAACAAAACTACATTAAAAAAAAAGAAAAAAAACAGTTGTAAACAAAAAAATTAATTTCAAACAAAAGTGAAAAAACAGGAAAAAAATGTAGATTTACTTCAATATTGGTGTGTGGTTGCCCCAGGATGGTGATGGGATGTAGAAATCTTTAGATTTGCTGTTCCATTTAGACTGAAAATATACACAAGAGAGAACAGTTCCAATTAGACAATATTCACACACACACACACACACACACACACATACACAAATCTGGTAGTCATTACAATGATATATATATATATTGCCACACAATTTCTACATTTCCACAACAATAAAAAACATACCAACACATATTTTACCACATTCATACATCACAACAATATTCAGATCTTGTGACAACATGGACATGCAGCAATACCTACATGATGTAACATCATTTTACATCTGCTGTCCACAAAGACATGGATTAGACTCACTGACAACATTCACATGATGGTACAACACTTGTTTTTAACAATATTCCCATGTGGTGATGATGCTCACATGTAACAATATTTTCATGTTGGAACAACACCAATTTCTGTCTAGTTTTCATGCAGGCAAGGATTGGACAACAGGCAACATGTACGTGTTTTCCACACCATAACAACATCCACATGTTGTAATTATTGCCACATGGGACAATATTTAAATACTACAGCAGAGATTATGACGCATTAAAATAATGGCTTTAAATTTTGGTATGAGGCCAATAATGTTGAGGGGTGGGGTGGAGGTTAATTGATATCACTGACCCCAGCACATGACTGGTACTTTATTTTCTCAACCTTGAAAGGGTGAAAGGCAAAGCTGACCTCGGCAGAATTTGAACTCAGGATGTAAGGACAGACAACATGCCACTAAACATTTTGCCCAGCATACTAACAATTCTGCCAGCATCTCTACCTTAATAATAATAATGATAATCATGAGAAAAATGATAATAATAATAATTACAAAGAAAGCAGCACCAATTCGTAAAGCACCAGTTCCAGATATTGCTTGGACTGTGACATTCTGAAATTAAAAACAAAAATGAAGAATTAAAACCTAATAAAACCAAAGTTTTGTCGAAAAACAGAAGATATCTTGAACTGATGAAGAACAGAAATAAAAATATACCAAAGTCTGGGACTGAATGATATTTAATTCTTGACAACATCATTCAGAATTATTATAAAACAATCTGGAAAATATGTGGAACTGATTCCCTGAAATATTCCAATTCTGACTGAATTGGGCCTCCTTTTAGATTTAAAAGCTAAAGTTGACCCTTGCAAGGAAGAAGAAGAAGAAGAAGAAGAACAACAACAACAACAACAATAATAATAATATAGCAATGCTATGATCCTACCAGTTTGTCTGTGATAACTGGGCTGTCAGTTCCAAAGGCCAGTTTGGCAACAGATGAACAATACTCAGCGTCTCCACCGATTGGAGAATATTCTTTGTCCATTTTGGCAGCTACAACCATTTCCTCAGCCTGCAATCAAAGAGAAATAATGGATTCAGGAATTTTTGTATTT
>NC_069000.1:47285785-47312426 GCF_001194135.2 Octopus bimaculoides
CTGGGCTGTCAGTTCCAAAGGCCAGTTTGGCAACAGATGAACAATACTCAGCGTCTCCACCGATTGGAGAATATTCTTTGTCCATTTTGGCAGCTACAACCATTTCCTCAGCCTGCAATCAAAGAGAAATAATGGATTCAGGAATTTTTGTATTTTTTAACGGAAAATTGGTTGAAGGAATAACAGAGAAAACACACACACACACACACACACACACGCATGCAGATATATCTCTTTTACTTGGTTTAGTCTTTTGACTATGGCCATGCTGGGGCACTGCCTTGAAAGATTTAGTCAAAGAAATTCATCCCAGTATATTTTAAACTTGGTACTTATTCTAATAGTCTTTTTTGCCCAATGCCAACTTATGGGGATGTAAACAAACCAACACCAGTTGTCAAGCGATGATTGGGGACAAATACACACACATGCACACACACACACACACATATGTGTATATATGATGGGCTTCTTTCAGTTTCCGCCAACCAAATACACTCACAAGGCTTTGGTCAGCCCAGTCTTGTATAGAAGACACTTGCCTAAAGTTCCACACAGTGGGACTGAACCTGGAACTACCTGGTTGGGAAGGAAACTTCTTACCACACAGCCACACCTGCACCTCTCTCTCAATATATATATATATATATATATATATATATACACACACACACACACACACGTACATACATACACACACACACACACACACATCTATGTTGATGCAATCTAAGTAAATGTTTTAATTTAAAAAACTATCCAACCTACACTGCTGCCACACAGAATAAATGTGGCCAATACCAGCAGAATTGATATTCCCCAAGGAAATCTCAACCATTGTTGAATCAAAAGTAAATAAACAAACAAGAAAGAAACACCATCGTTTTTTACCTTCCTCACAGAAGGAAGAATATAAGGTTTGCCGTTGTCATCTCTGTAGGCACCGACACCAAGGTTCATCTTTTTGGGGTTGTTGTCTCTCTTGAAAGCTTCTGTGACTCCAAGGATGACATCTGGGGGTCCCATTTCCACATTTGACCACCATGACCTGAGGAAAGCAATACAAAGGGATGACTATAAAGACAATATCGAACAGGACAAACATGTGTATCTATGGTGGCTATTATTATTATTATTATTATTAACCCATATATGCCCATAAAAAAACGAAATCTTAAAATTTCACTGTATTTAGATTAACTGTTATGGTAAGCTTCCGCAATCTGAAAGAGTATGCAACTGTCAGTCTTGAGTGTCGACTACCGACTGAGCCTTCCGTATGCTCAGTCAGATGGTTCTGGGCCAGTTCATGAATCATTAAAAAAAGTTACATGTACAATTTGGATTCACTCCATTTTCCGAGGTGGGGGGGGAGGTCAGGCCATGTTATTTTCTTATGGTAAATAATAGTTATAAAATACTAATTTATGAAATAATTGCAATAAATACCGACCCCTACAACCAAGCCTTGCTGACCCCTACGAACTCATTTGCATTATCATCCTTGCCCCTCCAACCCCACCCATTTTCCCCCTATCCCACATTCAAAAGGATCACAGGTCCCTCCCTAGCCATAGGCTCACAAAGCTGGTTTCCTAGATTCTTTGGCGTGTATATTCCCCACTGGGCAGGACGCTGGGCCATTGCAGGAGGACTCATTTTTGCCAGCTGAGTGAAATGAAGGATTTTGCTGAAGAACACAATGTGTCGCCTGGTCCAGGAATTGAAATCACAATCTTATAATCATGAGTGTAACATCCTAACCACTATGCCACACGACCCCCTCCTCCTATCCCACTTCATCCTATCTTAATGAAGTTTATTATTTAATTCAGTGCTGACGTAACGACTGCTGGACAAAATACGATTTCTCCTTGAAAAACTGAATATTTTAACTGGAAAAAAGAAAACAAGCAAACAATTAATTAAAGCTTTTGCTAACAACAACAACAACAACACCCCAGCATAGATGTAATTGTTGTTGATTAAAGGTGATAGAAAGGAAAAACTACTGCAATTACTGCAGTCATTGTCTATTTCTATAAAATGACAATGACTGCAGTTAGTAAGTCTTTGACCATAAGTCAGCTCAATCAAGACTGAGTTAAGACTAAACCACATTATTCAAGATTTATTCCAGGTGTTGAAGATATGTAAACGAGTGAAGATAGGGGTGAGACACACACACACACACAAAAAGTGGGGGGGGAGGGAGAGGAAGGAGAGGTTATCAGAGACAAACAGAAAAACATACAAACACATTACATGACCTTGCTACTACACAACATGTTGACTTGCTTCTACATCCCTCCTCCCACCCACATCTTTCCACTTCCCCAAAACTCTGGGTGTGACCCCTGGGGTACATCTGTGACCAATGCAGTAGCAAGTGTGTGGGGGGGGGATAGAATGACTGCTGACTGCTAAAGTGTGATGTGGTGAGAGGTTAAGGAGCAGAAGACTACTGCCGCCAGCAACATGGTGACCCTTAACCTGCACAGGAGGAGAAAAGGGAGTGGGCAGTAGGGTGCCCTGAGACAGTAGTGGTCAGCCAGATAGAGGAGTAGGGTACTTCAATGGTCAGTGTGGTTTACTGGTGACCATGTTGATAGTGTACCCCTACCTATACCCCACCTCCAACACACACACTGAACCAATGGGATGGGGGTTGGTACAGGAGTTAGCCTGATCGCTAGAAATAGCAGACAGATTTTAGTGAAACCGTTAATAAAGGAAAGGGGACACATTCAGTTACAAAGGTCACCCAAAAAATAACATAGAACCCACCTCCAACTGACCATTAGAAAGGGTCAGAGCATTTTGTGTACAACAACTATTCAAATGAGTCTAAATATTTATAAACCTATCAAACGCTCACTAAACATAAAATCATTGACAATGAATCATTTCTTAACGAGACAGATTTAATTAAATAGTGTATTTATTAGATTTCATACAAGCTATCTCTTGATAAACAACTGGGTTTCACTCAAATGAAATCTAATTGGGACAGCTGTAATCAGTCATAATTTAAATACTATCAGAATGTGTGTTAGACACAAATATTATTGGTTTGTGCAATTCAGCTGATTCCAACAAACCTTCACCTAGTTTGTAGGTTACCTTAACACCTTTAGATCAAGACAACAACAACAACTATATATATGTGTATGCTTGTATGTGTGTGTGAGTACATATTATCATTACTGTTTTAATGTCTAGCTGCCATGCTTGCTGGGGGTCAAACAAAATTCTCTGAAGCTGATTTTCTACAGCTGGTGCCTTTCCTGCTACTAAGCCTCACCTATCCCCCCCCACCCCCACCCACACTCCTTTGAACACAAAACAGAACATAAAAGTTGTACATGTTTTTGCACAGAAAATAACAAACATCACATGTCATGATGAAGTTTGCTTACAATCAGCTTGCCAAGTCAAGACCAGAAGATGTGTATGTGTGTGTGTGCATATTCATATCTTGTCGTAATATTGCAATCTAACTATGTTTCCAAAGAATCTATTCACACCTGAACAGGTGATTTATCGTCACTTAAAAGTGACCAAGGGTGCAAAGGGCACCAGCAATTGCTAGAAGTAGGAGTCAAAGACTCCTTCGCCACAAAAAGTCGTATTGTTATATTTGAACTGACAGGAGAGACAATAAACTCGCCACCATAAGCGAGATGCAATTAGATTAACAGGTTAATTTCGAAAAAGAAATTATTATTCGTCAGCAATGCTTGATACCATTTTGTATATGAGGGTGTGGGGATGAAGCCATGAGAGCGCAATTTTTCGCCGATGGCCTCATGATTATTCATTTTTACAGCTGGCTGTTCCTCAATTTCCGGAGAGAACTTTTATTCATTTACTTTTGTTTTCCATGTCCTGTTGAAGGCGACGTTTGCTCTGAAGTCGGTGAGGTAGATGAACCAAGTGAAACACACAAGCACGCACCCATTGACTTTCATGTTACACGAGTTGAATAGCGAAACACACTCACTCGTACAATGTATTTATGTAAGTGCATACGAAAGACAATGGGGGGGGGAGGTGCGCGCGCAAGCATGTTCGGCTCCATGTATTTGTATTGACATAGTCACACTTGCACAATGTATGGATCTATGTATGTCGGTGTATATGAAAGAAAATGAGGGGAAGGGTGCGCGTGCTGGTGTGATTAACTTCTCATCGACTTCAAAGCAAACTAAATAAATAAAAATTCTTTACGAAATTTGCCGAACCAGCTGTAAAAATTGATAATCTTGAGACCATAGGCGAAAGATCGCCATATGAGGATATTAAGTTACAGCTATTTAAAATTCTTTTCTGGCATAGGCAGGAAATAATTATAATAATCACGATTATTACTAAGATACAAGATCTGAATGAACGTTCCCAGGGACAATGAAGGTGTAAATGGGAATCGAAACTAGACTGTAGGTCATACAATGTTAGAAAAAGCATATTGTATAGCAACTTTCTTGTTTTAAAAAAAAGAACACATTGAATAATGTATATATGGTATATAAACAAACGGGATGGTCACAACTGGTATAGTTTTGATTACAGGTCTGCTCAATTTAGGCTAACCTGGGGCTAAACAACATGCAATTAATACAATCATTTATAAATATATGTGGCTTCCATGCCTACTTCAGACGAAAATATTGAGGATCGATCGCAGATCGAAGTTCACGTTGATCGGTCGCTTTACCTGGTTCCTATAACGGTAAGATGAAATGACCCAAGGAAATACTGAAATATTTGGTGGTTAAGGAAAGGAAATAGTTGTAAACTGTTGTGTTCCGAAAGGAAAACGGATGAAGTGGTTGTGTGTGCGCATATAATAAATACATATAATATATTCATACGTTCGTTGTGTGCACGTAAATCCAAGAAACGTGAACACTTCCGTCCAGTTTGCTCGAAAACGATTAATAAATCTATACCGATTTCATTTTTAATATTCGGGTTCTTATTTAATTCTGGATCCCAAATTATTACATTTGACTATCCCTACATGGGTTGTGTGTGTGTGTGTGTGCGTGCGTATGTGTCTATAAACGTATGTTTGGAAATATATAATCTACACTCAGCTATTTTTTTAAAATCCCCCCCCTCTTCTATTTCCTAATTAATGTGGGCGGTAGGAAGGGCAAGAGAGACTGAGTTAAAAGTGGAAAAGAAAAGAAGAAAAAAACACTTCAGACAAAACGTTGCAGATTTGCACGTTCACAAGGACATTAGCCAAAGACCTTGAGCAGTTGGGTGGTTCTGTTTGTTACGAATAAAGGTTACACAGAAATATTGTACCTCAGAAAAAATACTCAAAAAAATCAGGTATATCACGTAAAAAAGGCATAAACTCCTCGTCTTCCTCATATCTTTACCATTTTGCCCTCTTCTATGAAATATATTTGAGGCTTGTCAAAACTAACAGCTGTGATGTAATAACCTTAACCTTTCTTTAATTTCAGTACGGAGGTAACTCAACCCGAACTTTTACGATGAGAGGGAGTGACATATGATGGGGTTGGAGAGGTTACGGGCCAGAAATAGTGGTGAAATAAAAATGTCAATGTCAAAGGAAAACAGGTGGAAATGTAACGGAACGATTCATATCAGACAGGTCGGGGCAGGTTCGAGTAGAGGGGTACGATTAGACCGAATATGTAACCGGGAATTTGGAACGGTTACACTAATGAAAATACCAATTAATTTTAATTGGATATAAGGCAAGTTTTGATATCAATTAAATTAGATTTAAATAAAAAGTAAGTTTTCAGAGCAGGTGTTAAAATCGACGCGAGTATTTAACTGGTATTTAATTCATTAACTCTCGACCTGCTAGAGAAAAAAAAAATAACAGCCAAATCCTCCGACTCTACTTTGGAAAATGCAATTCTAAATCTACAAAAATACGAGATGGTCACAGATGGAATGTCTTTCATCGTAGTTCTCTGTTTAAGCGGAGCTGGCTAAACAACAATAGGTACAATAAAATATATAAACCAAAACAATAATAATATAATCCTTTCTTCTGGAAGCACAAGGCCTCAAATTTGGGGGAAGGGATTAAGTAGTTTACATCGACCCCAGTGCGTAACTGGTACTTGTTTAATCGACCCCCGAAAGGATGACAGGCAAAGTCGACCTCGGCGGAATTTGAACTCAGGACATGAAGACAGACGAAATGCCGCTCAGTAGTTTGTCCGGTCTGCTAACAATTCTAATAATAATAATTTTTATCTCGACATGAATTGTGAAGGACGTGTGTTGTTGGTAGAAGTGGTTTAGCTCTTGACAGGGTAGACGTTCGATGAAAGGCGTTCCAACTATGACAATCACATCTTTCTTCTATGTTCTCAGCCAGAGTGGGCTACATTTTCTAGTATTTCCTCCTATTCAAATATAGAGAGCGTGTAATTTGAGGGACTTTCACAGCTATTTCTACCAGGTTAAACAAGCAGGTAGAGCGCTTCCATTAGCTCTAACATTTTACAGGTAGACAAAAGGTATTACGTGTTGCACCCAGGTCCGCCCTAATCCACAGGTCTATAATCAAAGGCAGCCCAACCATGACTAAACAGTCTTTTTAAAAACCAACTACGACTATATTATATCATGTACCCTGCTCTTATTTAAAACGGTAAAGATCTGGCTGTTATCTTTAGCAGCCCTGAAAGCCTTCATAAAATTTTCCGTTTCATCCAAGATACAGCATGTGTCGTTTATCTTTAACAAAACATCCAAGATTTCACTAGTTTTGCTGCTTCTGAAGAAAACATTGACCCAGACTGAAGAAACACCAGACATTTGCGAAGTTAGTGATTCGGTTTCGATTCTCGTCCGAAGCCACCACACTCTAAATTCCCCCCTATACACTTGATAGAAAAATATTAACTCCACACAATCAACTCAGAATTTCTACAAAATTTTCTCTTTTGTATAAACAATATTTCTGTAATATATATATATATATATATATATATATATATGATCCAAAAATAAAAATAAAAAATCAGTCGAGGTGAAAGAACAAACAGGGTGAATTAATGTACGTCTGCTTGCACGTATGAAATAAATACTTTATTTATAAGTAAATTGAATGTGTGTGTGTGTGTAAATAATGATGTGTCCATTATTATTCCATTTAACCCCGAGTCAACCTTGATCAAGCAAACCTAAGATCATTCCAGATATGACCATCTTGTCTTTTTTATTGCATCAGGGGCTAATCTGTCTAATGGGCCTTTCTCTTTTTAGGATAACACGTGTTATTTTAGGGAGATATTGGGTGCTATTTCTTGTAGACAGGGTGATCACGTAGAAGCTAGGTTGTTAGAAAAGTAAATATCAGTTGTCTTTCAGGAAGTAAATCTAGAATATAACAAAGGATAGTGTTAAAACGATAAACTTACGAGAGTCTGTGGATGACCCCGGCATGAGGTGTAGCCCCAGGGAGAAGTCTGGGCAAAGAACGGACTGAAGTGAACAATGCCATGGTTGGATTTCAACTGACGCTCGATGAAGGTCGGCTGCCTATAAAACAAGGAATAGAACTTTCACTTCGGAATGAGCTCACGACGAAACGAAACGGAACTAAGGAAAATGTCATTTAGTTTTGCTGTTACTTAATTTTCCTTTTCAGTGTGTGTGTGTGAGTGAGTGAAAGTCTTTGCGTACATTCGTGAATTCTTTAGAGATCGACACAAATGTACAAGATAAATAAGATATGATTTGGAGGCGTTCATGCCGTTCCCAGTTGTATTAGTGACTGAGAACGTGTTGCTGGTTTAGTAAACCAACGAACCGCAACATTAGATGTTGGTAGAGTCGTCAGATAATCGGATCAAATATCGCTGATTACCGAGTTCAAATTTTGCTGAGATCAGTATTACCGTTCATCGTTTTAGGGTCGATAAATAAAGAACCAGTTTATTTATTGATTCTTCTCTTACATTTTCTTTCTTTCTCTTTGTCTGTCCAGACCTAAAACCTGGATGAGCTCTATCACTGTATATGGTTTAATCAGAAGCTGAAGGAGTAAAAAAGGAAGCAACATTATGTGCCATGAGGAGGTGGAGACAATGAAAGTCGTGCTGGGGTGACTCAGTAACTGACCTTTCACCAAAAAAATAAAAAGTCGTATTGTACTTTCAGTTTGCAGTTTGAATCATTTCTTCTCGTGTCTTAATATTTTCCCAGTCACAAAAGAGGCGAGCTGGCAGAGTGGTTAGCACGCCAGACAAAATGCTTAGCGGCATTTCGTCTGTCTTTACATTCTGAGTTCAAACTCCAATGAAGTCAATTTTGCCTTTTATTTTGTCAGTCAATAAAATAAGTACCAGTTGTGTACTGAGGTCAATGATATCGGCTTAAACCTCCCCCCACCCACAAGATGCTGGCCTCGTGCCAAAATCTGAAACCAATATTTTCCCAAGTAGGTCTCACTGATACACCTACTGACTTCCTTCTCCAAAACAAATCTCTCACCTGTATTTCCTATCTTAAATTCATGATTAAAATATCGGGTTGGCAGAATTGGAGAATCAGAAAAATGCTTTGCAGAATTTATTCTAGATTCTTCTGAAACATGGACGTTGTTATGAAAGACATTTCAAATTATTAGAATGATTCCATGAATAAAACCTTCGCTGTATTTTAAACATTAAATAGTGTTTTTATTCCAGACACAGATGTTTTTGTATCTGCAGGAATCGCTTCAATTAAAGAAGGATATTTCTTCTGTTGAAACCAACTCAACTTTTCCCTGTTCACATTTAATCCAGGCTGGATTAAGTCACATCTTAAGGTATAGTCTTCACTGTGAACCATTTGTCTTTCTACCTAAAACGGGTTTGCTGCAGCCCTTTAGCCAAGCAATTTTACAGCTGGGGATAACATACCTTCACCAAACTGCATCCTTTTAATGCAGATTTTGTTGTTAGCACAACTGTGATGCACCATTACATTTTCGACCTTTGTTTTCTTGCACTCATTAAACCATTCCCTGTTCGCTAAAATTCCAATACATCTCTTCCAAGCATTTCCTCCTTCATGCACTCTGCCTTCCTCTCACAGCCCAGTTTCTCTGCATCATTGCTATCCAGTAACCTCCACTCACTCTCCCTCCCCACTCTTTAATCACACTTCTTTGGCAATATCCTGCCACATCCCTCTCTTCTTTTGCTCAACCATCCCATTTATATTCTGATCCTTGTGAGTATGCCTGGCCCTTTGCCCCAATCTCTATCCTGCTGTCTCCCACTCTCTCCTCTCCATGCAATTCACGTCCCCTCGGGTCAGGTAATCATGGAACTCCTTCGTGGCAGCTCACCTGTTTCTGTCCTCACTCCTAATTTCTCTCTCTCCAGCCAGGTAACTTTTTACCTCCTTTAGAGCAAGACACCTGTTTCTGTCTCACTATAACCTTTCATCTGATACAAGATCGCCTCTTCCAATGCCCCCTCCCCTCAAAAGATTATCTTGGTGACCCTGTCAGTGCAAGTGTCACTTAAGTATCCGCTTCACACTAAAGTGATTGGTATTTGGAAGGGCATCCAACTGTAAAAACCTTGCCCAAGCCACATAAAAAGCACTAAGGAGGGGGGAGCTTGTTAGGTCCAGGAATGAATAACCCGTTTTTATGAAAATTCTCTATAAACATTCACAGGAATGTGGTAAATTATTATTGTACAGAACCCTTGCTAACAATGCAATTCTTTAAACAGAATATACATGTTAAAATTATCACCAATGGCTTAGTTTCAGCAATATTTCATTTTGTGACAATGAAATCCATGGCAGTGGGTGATGAAAGCGGAGCAGTGTAAGGAGGAGGAGAAGAAGAGAGTTATCACCCCCTGCTCTCAACAGTGATTCGTTTAGAGGAGCAAAAGGTAGATTGTTGAATGACATATGAAGGGAGACATTGCAAAAGAGTGAAACATGGGAAACTAAAAGGAGGAGGAGGTGTGAAGGCAAGACTGGAGTTGGGGGAAAGATTAGCAGGTTCTGCTGGATGTGCAATGTGTGTAAACAGAATAGAGCCAAGTAAGAAGAAACGGTCTTAGAGGAATCTAGAGTAAAGCAAAAGTAAGGTGAGTTTGCCAAATTGGACAAGTGAGAAAGATAGAAAAATGGAAGAAAGGCTGCTTTCAAAGTTAGGGAGGATAACAAAAGGAAAGGTTGTTATACTTCAGAAGACATGAATCAGCCATGTAAAACACGGCAGATGAAAATGAGATGCAAAATAACAATCCTTGTTGTTGTAGTCTTAATATTAGAATAAGTTTCAAAAGGAATCACAAGCCCCAGTAAATGACTGGTACAAACTTTAACCTATGAATTAAAAATATTTTAATAAAATGGTTGACAAGGGGATTCATATTTTAAGGAAAAAGGCTTTAGATTGTATGATGTTTGTGAGGTGTGATGGTGCAAGGGCAGAAGTTTAAGAGAAATGAATGTGGAAGGTAGGGGTGTGTGTGTAGAGGCAAGACAGGAATGAAGCAGGACCCTGCAATTTTGATGTGAGTGGCTGATGAGGTACTGACATCCAGTTTGAACCTGCAAAAAATAAGGCTGCTGACATATGACCAAATAAGTATTAGGAGATAGAGAAAGTGTAGTTGAGGAAGAGAGAGAAGGAGTGGTAGTTGATCTGAGGTCTTTTAACTTCACAGAAGTGACTAATAACCATGTGTGGTAGTGGATTGTGTTGGCGAGACCCCACCACCACCATCCCTATCATGAAAAACAAGATGAAGGGTGAAAGCAGCAGTCTTTTAAGTCGAAATATAGAAAACGTAATTAAAAACTAAGTTTGTTTCAGAAATCTGATTAGATGCCACCAGATTTGTGAAAATCCTTTAATAATTCTCTAGGATGGCGATATAACTACATATGTTTATTAAAAAAATACTCAGTATGAATTAAATTAAATGAGTGTTCCAATAGCTGGCTAATACCAAGTTCCCAATAATTTCATTCATGGGTTTTAACTGGATCCAGGCTAGAACAGTTCTGCTTAAAAGAGAGCACCTTCTAGATCTTCATTTAGGGATGGCCACAGGTAGAGTTAATTTATGATGTTCTAAGCTCAATACCATTGAGTGACAATCTTTAGGTAAACGGACTACCATAAACCTCCGAGATCTGAAATTGAGAAACTGACCCAATTATCCGCAGAGTGACTATACCTGGTTGGTAGATTCATTCCATGTTTAACTGGTTCAAGGTTACTTCTGAAGGAGTCCCAGTTGCTAAACAAACTCCAGTGAGAAAATACCACTCCCAGTGTCAGAGACCATCAACAAACGTTTTACATAAAGAGCACTGATTCATATTTGAGCAAGGCACCTTGTATAAAAGCAGGTAATTGGAGATAAATGAACTACTAGACATCTAATTTCTCCATAGGGATATTGGAAACCGTAAGTTGTTATACTGTCAGTAAAATTCTCAAAACTCATCTCCGTTATCCAAAGTGACCCGAAGATAAAAGTTAAGCTGTTCATTACCATATTTCTAATGAAATCAGGCTTGTGACATCACCAAGGGCTGTCTTAGGTCAGCATCAAAAGAGTGCAGAGAGATTTACAGATTACAATATTATTAAATTGTAAATCTACCAATTTCATTCTAGAAAAAAATAGGCCTCTTCAAATTTATTAGATTATCCTTGGGGAGCAGGAAATAGGCATTTTATGCTGATAGCATAAAATGCTCCCAATGATGCCATATAATAAAAGGATTGGCAAGAGGAAGACCAAGGAGCCAGATGAAAAGAAAAAGTGCTGCCCAGCTGGAGTAGTGATAGGACAACCAAGTGGGGGTGGGATCATTCTCTAGACAAACATTGGTAGTTCATTAGCTGACTGAATGGTAGTAATGCTGTGTGGCACCATGGGAGAAAAAACCAAAAATATCCAAAAGAATGCAAGGATGAAGTGAAAATAAACAGCAAACAAGAAATACCTTCATATTCTATCTGGTGTCTCAGCTTCAGATTTTGTAATCTCCATTATATAAAGTCAGATTATCCAGTATTTAGCAAATCATTCTCCATGTGAAGTGGATTTACTTGCCTACAAAATTCCTACAGAGTTAAGACACTTGTCGGTGATAGTGGCTGGCTCACTACTCCAGTATGGCAGTAAAATCTTTTACCAGGTGTTGGGTTAAAAACTAGCCTTTAGAACCAATACGGAAGTAAAGTTAATTATAAAATATGAAGTGGGTGGGGATTGGTGGCCCCTTGCATTCATAATCAGAAAACAAAACTTAAAAGGGTCAGTGTGCAGGTGAGAAAACCCAGCCAATATCTTACTTTAACAACCTGTAAAGAAAAAAGGTATCAATAATAATAAAGAACAAACAAATAAAGTATTCTGCAAATGTCTTTTAATTAGAGGAGGAGGAGTTGTGTAGTATCTTAACATTGGAGTGTTTGGTAGGTAAAGTTGTTTTCCCCCCTCCCCAGTCCTGCCAAACTGACTAAACTGGTCAGTTCTGAGATGCCAACAGTTTTTGGTCATTAGCAACTACTTTGTCCCAGGAACCTTAAGAGAATGGCTTATTCCTCTTTCTAGTAAATTTCCATCCATACCTTTACGAAGTCAGTCATTTTGAGCCTTTAAATTATTCTCAACCCTCAACAGGTCCTCAAAAACTGCCACCAACTTGGTAGCTGGAGTTAAAGAAAAATCAATCCCTTCCCCAGATGGTTTGTACGTTGAAATATAAGAGTTGCACTTCAAAGGCAGTTAGATGTAGCATGGCCACTACCTCTGCTTATTCAACTTTCATAAAAAATGAAAGCAGGGAATACAGTCATTTCCGGAAGAAATTCAATTAAAATAACACTAAACTCTTTAATAATATTGATATAGCACATCCTTAGTTTTCCCTGCTTTACACAAATAAAGCACTGATTCTACTGCCAGGGTTTTTAGGAAGCAAACACAAAGAAACCCCAAAAAAAAGTCCATGAAATAAAAAAAAAAATAAAAAAAAAGCCCCAATAAAATAAAATAAAATAAGCTACATTTAACTACCCTCTGGACAATGTCCCAACAATATTATCAGAACCTTAAATAGTCTGATGATGAGAGGGTTTGAGGACAAGGGGGAGACAAGCAATGAGCCCTTTCTAAATACCATCCAACCATGAGATTTGGGCTTTTAAGTTTTCAATCCTGGTCGCTGTTTGCCTGCTAACAACACAAAGTGGCTGTTCTATTTACACAACTTTCTACTAGCAGGTATTTTCCTGTAATGTTTCTTTTAAATATTTTTTGCAGGTGTTTTCAGGAGGTAAAAAAATTTAGGGTCAGGGGTTATATATACATGTAGATTCTGTATATATAAATATATATTTTAAGTAAATCTGTTGTGACTGGATTTATTGCACCTGTCAATGGCAAGCTGTCAGTAGTTCTGTCCCCATCTGTTAGCTCCTCTCTTCCTGGACAGAGCCAGACAAGGTAGTTAACTGGTTGCTTCCCTGCTTCCGTTCCAAACAAAAATGGCAGCAATGAGTTGGAAAGGTTTCAAAATCTGACTACTTCGATGTCCGATGCTTTTTTTTGTTGTTGTTTTTTCAGTATTGAGATGATTAGGTGAAAACAGCAATGGGCCTCTGTAAAACAAAAAATATATACATTAATTTGACTCATCATTTTCTGGTCATTAAGTTTACAAAAAAAAAAACTATGACACAAATAATCACAAAGCAGTGAATGATATCAAAATATTACCTCACCCCGGCAATTGTAGTAAGGCAAGCATTAAGTGTTGCCCAACTCCAAAGAATTTTATGCAATCAAGACATTTTCCTATATTTCTCAGCAACTGCAAAGCATTGGTTAAGCATTTAACCAACGAGTTGAATATTTTTGTACAAATGTTAACCACAAACCAAACGACCAAAATCCTAAGTCATTTTAGCAAATATTTCCATAATTTTATCCTATAAAAATCAATTTCAAGTGAGACCTGGTCAGCTCCAGGTTGACAATACTAAGAATTAAACTGAAAATGGTCCATGATATTCTGAACTGAATCACAAAAGTCTGCAGCATCAATTCAGCTAAAAGTCATCAACAGGAAAAAAGGGGGGAGAGGAATGAGAAAACCCCGTACCTTGTTCAGAGCTTTTTCACCATTTACGTTGTTTGCTTCATTGTGTTGGTTATCTGCCCAACTAGAATCACCCCAACCAGTATTTCCGGAATTTCGTCGGAAGTTTCCTCTGTAATTACCACGGTTCATTCCTCTACCTGATGGATAAAAAGGAGCTGAAACAAAAAAATATTTTTCATCTTAATGCTGGCAACAGACATTGAAATAGTTATTACAGTCTATGGGGGTTTTTAAAAAGAAACCAAAGAGAAACACACACAGCCAATCAATCAATCAGTCTGCACAGATACAGTGAATTATTAAGAGGCTTAAAAAGCCACTGGGCAAAAAAAGATATTTACCTCTCCCCCTTCGACCTCGGAAACCACCTCGACCTCTCATGCCTCTGCCCCTACCACGATAACGTTCTGACACTCCAAAAGTTTCTGCATTCAGTTTCCGTTCTTCTCGCCAACTTGTTCTATTTACACGACTGGGAGAGAGAGAAAAAAAAAAAAAAAAACCTTGTTTAATAATTAATATCAGCTTCAAATTACAAATTGTCTTCATAATTTGCACAAATTAGCATTTAATGTAGTTTTAAAACAAGTTTGAACCAATTCACAATCTGATAAGGTGAGAGAAATTAGTTGCAAACGTTTGTCGATATTCTAATTATACTTTAATTGGCAGATTCTGAATATGTTCAAATTAAAAATTAAGAAAATTAAACAGGCAGGGACCAAGTTGATGCTGAAATAAAGTGCCAAATATATAATTCTTTGTGTTGACTTTCAAAAGTGCTTACGGCCCATTTACAAATGAACATCTTGCCTGGAACAAATTTAACCCTTTAGCATTTAAGCCAGCCATAACCAGCCCAAATATTTTACCTGTTCTATACTTAAATTGTCAAAATCTGGAATCCTACACCTATGCAACAATGTCCTAAAAACATGATTGCATGAAAATCTCAAAAGTTACAATGTCATGCATAATTGAAATCAATGTGAATAAGTATTTGATTTGACAGTAAATCCAAACGATAAAGGGTCGAAGGCCTACAAGACATTTAAAAATCATTAATCATTTCTTAATGAGTGAAGACTAAAAAAAAGAAAAAAAAAGGCTAGGTTCAATTTAATATTGAAAATTTGGAAGTCCATATTGGAAGGAAAATATCTGCAGGATTTTCAAAAGGCTTTAAAAATCTAATTTTATTCAGAAAATAAAAATTAGGAAGTTGCGTAACTTTCATAACTTGTTTCAACACTAAAAATATATTCCAATATCAAAATGTATCCAATCATTGGATTTGGACAAAATTCATGTCCAACTGACATACATTACCACCCTGGTAAACATTTTATCGTAAAAACATTTCAAAGTATATTTTATATAGTCCTAAGCTTTAGCTGTATTCCATAGTTAAGGAAAATTCTTGACTAAAATCTCTAAATTCAAAAATGTCGTTACAAAGCTCAGTTTCTAATTTAAAGAGATGCTAAATAAAGCAAACCTCTTCAAATTTTGGTACAAGAGCTGACAAAGGTTAAACAGAATTATTCCTGCAATCATAGAATATATTGGCAAACAGCAAAATAGAAGATCATTATGATGTAAACTAGAAAATCTCTTTACCCATGTTCACGCTCAGTTGCCTCACAGCTGATGTTATCAAAGAAAGATTTAGTTTTATCATAATACACCGTTTCTTCATCCTTCTTCACATCTTTCTTTGGAACTTCTGGTTCCTCTTCAGTTTCTGGTTTTTCTCCATTCACAATAGGAGTGGGATTCTTTTCATCTGAAAAGATTTCAAAGTTAAGACATAAGCAAACTCAGTCAGGGCAGCAAGTGCACAATAACATTTGGGGTGAGAGGGATGAGGCAAGAAAATCAGGCAGATTCAGTAATTTAATTTCATAAAAGACAACATCCAAGAACAAGTCAATGTGCCTAAAAGTATCCTTTAATGACCTTTCCAAGCTGGCATGGGTTGCACAGTTTGACAAGTCAGGACTGTGCCAAATTCCAGTATCAGCTTTGGCAGTTTCTATGGCTAGATGCCCTTCCTAAAACCAATAAGTTAAATGGAAGGTGAACATAAGTAGTTCTGAAGATTGGACAGAGTGGGTAAGGCAAGTTCATACTTAAATGACTATTAACCCCAACAATAATAACCCACCGCATTACAAAAAAAAAAGGACCCAACAATAATTCTACTTACTCAGTGTTAACTTCTTTAGTTCCTTTTCTACTTCTTCAAATTCAGCATTGGCACTCTCAAAATCGTAGTCATTCTCAAATTTGAGAGGTTCTGAAGGTTGTCTGGAGTTCCCTCTGCCTCTTGGCATACCTCGAGACATTCCTCGGGGTCGGCCTCTTGGAACCCCTATCAAAAAACATTATGTACATCAGAACATTTCAAAGACAAAGAACAAAGGGGGGGGGATTACAATATAATGGACAGCATTACCTCTACCCCCTCGTCCACGAGTGAATGTTGTGGTCCGGTTTGCCTGCTGATCTTTCTGATTATTGTAGCGTTTATCTCGACGATCTGTGGGAGACATCTGCTGCTGCTGCTGGTGATGCTGCATCTTATCATCCACATTGATCTGAGTTCCTTGATCAGTTGTCGGGGATTTGCGCCCAACGGGTGGGGTAGGACCACGAGAAACTATAAAAAAAAAAAATTTCAAACTCAAGCACCATTCAAGCCAGGAACTTTTACAAAAGCCAAAAGTTGGATTAGATATTAAAATTCAAAAATGTAATAAAAATAAAAATGGTTAATATTTGAACATTAGAATGCATGTTATATGTCATCTAAGATTTTAAAAAATAAATTTAGTCAACCATTTTAGTAGGTCGTGTTAAAGATTTAAGAAATTCATACTGAAAGGGGACAATGGTTAGAAGTTACAAAAAAAGACCAACTGAATCTGGTAGAACTGGCTTTTCCCATGGTCGTTCACCTGTGTGTCACCTGCACACTGATTAGAAGTTAGGCAAGATTAGTGATGTGAGATTCTAAATGCTTCAATTTACCAGATTTCCTAATTTGCTGGGGATCTACTTGAATGCCTTGGTCCCGAGTCGTATGACGGGCATAACTGCGAATAAAGGAACCTGACAAAAGCCAACATTCAGGTTCAAATCCAATTGGGGGTTTCAAAAACAATATCAAGAAAAATTCAGTAAAATCAGAATGTTACAATTTTAGCAAGAGAGGAGAAAAGTTTTGAAAATAAATGGAATTTAAATATTTAGCTGATTAGAAAATTATACAATTAACTAATTATAAAAATCAGTGAAAGATGCAAATCTAAAGAGTAATGGGGAAAACTCTTCAAAGTGGATCAGCTCAATGGAAACTGGTCCAAGAAAGACTTTTGCAGGGTCTTAATTGCTCCACTAGGAAACCAGCATCAGTAATTTAAAAGCAATTTAGTTTGATAGGATACCCTCCAGTTAATTAGAACACACTGCAAAAAAAAAAAAAAATTAGTTGCTACACCTTAGTTTTTATGTTATAAGGCCTGCTTTTTGTAATACAGCAGTTGTTCATATTCCTCCAGTAAGCTAAGCATATAATGAAAGACATTCACAAGAGGCGTTACCTGGAAGAGAAAATTGGCCAGAACCGTGATAGGAATGCTGGCCACCAGAATGGAGATACTGACCGCCATAAAGCTGAGCTCCTCCAAAAGGTTGATAAGATTGACCGCTGTAAGTATGTTGTGGCTGCTGTTGCTGCTGCTGCTGCTGTTGTTGAGGATAAGACGAAGTTGTTGTCACTGGCTGGGATGACTGGGAAGAGAAATATTTCGAGATTACTGTATTATCAATTGAAATGGCAATATAGGAATTTAAAAGAAAGGTCATGGTAAAACTACCTACCTTCACAATAGCAGGGTCTTGCGGTAGTCCTTGCAAAGGCTGTGGCTTCGGAGGTTGACAGACATGGATGTCTTTAATGTCACTACCTCTGAATATTATATATTCAAAAACTTCATCTCTTGGGGCAACAGGACGGTCAGTAGGACGATCTTCAGTACCAAAAGATCTTACTGTTTAATAAAATTTTTTTTAAAAAACCCAATGTTTAAAAATTAAAATCGTAGAAATGAAACTGGGAGAATATAAACATTTTTACATTTAAGCGCCATAAAATGTCAACATTTAAAAGCTTTTTGGACAGGTGCCAACTAAATACGTGTATATATTATATACACACACAGGTTCATTTAAAAACAAAGACCGGCGTTTAATGTAATACTAAATTAGTATATCGAAATTATTTTTATGAACTAAAAGCGCAGGAAAAAGGCCTATTTAAAGGAGGCAACGAGAAGGGCATTTTCACAATGTAAATAAGTGAAACATTTTAAGCGACCTGGAACGTTCTTAATGTGGAAGATAGGTTCCTTTACCTTGCAAATAAAATACCTGCAAGTTGTTGTCGGCTAAATTAACGACAAATAATCTTGGTTGTAGTCTAATTTAAAAAGCAATATAAAACAAGTAAAAATGGCGGGGGAATTAAATAAACAATTATTAGGAAATTTGACGAAAATAACACTTTGCCAGCCTCTGAAATCTCGGCTGAGACACGAGTTTTTATGCATTGGTCAATGTATATACAACCAGCATACGTGGACAATCAAATACTGCAAATGGACAGTGAGAGAGAAAGAGAGAGACAGCTGATATGTCATAAAAACAACTCTCGTATTTTTAATTATATTTTATTTCCATTTTTTTTCTTTTTTCGTTACAGAAATGGAAATTCTAGAAGTGACGTGCAAAGTACGAAACATGGTCTTGGTTTAGTGAAATAGCTCAATTAAGCTTAGTCATGGTCGTATTGAAAGCAAAAGAGGAACACTGCAATAATAATAAATAGTTGGATGACATGTCAACGTTTTATGAATAGAACATGTCAACAAGACGGGAAGAACGAGGACACTTTCACTATGTGAATAGCGGTTTTGTTGCTGGGAATAATAGACAAATATACTATTATTTAAATGACTCAAACCTCACTTTTTTTGCTGCTTTATAAAGTATTGCCTTTTAAATAAAAATTAGACATTTATACTAGCTTCTCACTTCAGGTTAAAACTACAGAAGATATAAAAACAGATATTGCGAGGTCTTTTTTTTTTTTTTTCAGTTTTAAAAGTTCGGTAAGCTGAAGAAATTGAGGTAACTGTCTTTAATAAAAAAAAAAAAGTATTTTTAAAAAGGGTGGCAGTGAAAATACGACATAGGCTGGTCTTTAAGAGTTTATTGACAAGAGACAAACGTTCCAAAACAAGGGGAATATCCACCATTCAAGTGGAGGTATTTTACTGAGGAAAAGTAAGATAAACTGAAGCCGTTTTCTTCATTACGAAAACCACACAAGTAAAATGCGGTGAAAGCAGGGGTTTATTTTCAATACCAACCAGAGATGTCTAACGGGGAGACAGACTGTTTAACCATCACACACACGTGTGTGTGGGGGGGGTTCATTTCTTACCCCCACATGTATTACATGGGAGTCAAATATTTAACAAGCACCACACACCCATGTATAAGGTGGTAAAGTAGAGGTGCAAGCACCACACACGCACATATATATATATATATATATATAACGCGGTAAAGTGGAGGTGAAAATGCCTGACCACCACCACCACACATGTATAACGCGGTAAAATGGAGGTTTAATTTCTTACTCCACATTTATAACGCGGGATGTTTAATTTCCTGGCCACTCCACATGCAAAATAGGGGAAAGTGGAAGGTTAATTTGGCCACACATGTATAACGCGGAAGTGAAGCTAAACATAAATAACAAAGTAAAATTAGAAAAAAGGGGAAAGCATTCCTTACGGCGCCAAAGAAATAAAAAAATAACAGTTGGAGGTGATGGCGAGGATTTCGGGTTTGAATGTTTAAATGGGTGTTAAAAATGAAGTGTAGAGTAAAGAAATAGGTTTTTGTTACCTTTGGCAAGAGCAACAGTGGATTCATGTGGGTCGATAGTATAGAGAATGCCTTCGTAACGTATCTCAGCCTTGGAGATGAGGCTTATCTTGCTGCCCAGATACGGAATACCTCCTCCACTCATGGTTCACTCACGCTTTCCTATTGCAATTCGGTGCCAACAAAAATTACTCTGCCTGTCTCTGGAGGACAATAGTATCGTGAGAAGGTCGACCTGTGTCCAGTGGGGTTGATGGTAGAGAGAGAGAGCGAGCGCAGCTCCTTCGACTTTCCTTCTTCTCCCCAACTAAAAATCTCTCAAGATGGCGACAATGTAACACTGTACTCTCCGCAAGGTGGCGCTCGATGTCTTTTATACACAAATCTCAGGGTTCAACCGGGTCACTGCGCATGCGCTCTTTAGTCGTCCATCGACGAAGCAAACGAAATGGCGGCCACCAACTCAATCGAGGAATTGTTGTCGTCTGAGGTGGACGAGAACGAAGTAAGTGCCTTAGTTGGGAGTCTAGAGTCGAGGCTGGCCTCGCCTACCCACAAGGAGTCGTCGCAGGATGTATCGGACAGTGTAGTTGTTCCCATTACTGCTCCTGCGACGACGGACCGTGTTGGGAGCAACGGGAATACTGGTGCTACTAGCAATAGTAATGTTGGTGGAAGTGGTGCCAGTAAAAGCACTGGAAATACAACTGGTATCGGAGGAGCTGGCACCAATCACATCAACAACACTGCTACATCGTGTGTAGGAGCAAATCTCGGAATTGGTACTGCTACAGCACCTACCGTCGTGACTGTGGCAGCGTCATCGCAACCCGCTTCGTCCACCGTCAGTGCCCCATTCGCATCTATCCAGGCTGTCAGTCAAGGACAGAAGGGCATCCCCTTGGTAACAGCAGGCGGACCCCAAATGAACAAAAATACAGCACCAATTTCCAAAGCACCTATGGATACCCAAATTATCGGCATCAGTTCGATCCTGAGTCCTACAAACGCGACAGTAACGGGCACTGGAGCCGGTGGTGTAGTTGGCACTGGGTCACCTGCTTGTGGGGCTACTACCGTACCAGGAGCAAGTGGTGTGTCTCTACTGAATGTTAACACTCCAAATACTGTGCAGATCCCAGCCAACAGCGGCAAAATCGGAAATACACAGACAATTCGAATCATTACTCAAACATCGTCGGTTGCAAACACCAACAACTCGAACCCAAATGTTCCCTATGTACATCCAATTGCGAGACCACTGGGACCAACTCAACCACAACCTGTCCAGCATCAAGTTGTAACGACAGATAGTAATGGAGCGGCAACAGCTGTGCAGAAAAACACTGCTACCTCTGGCGTGGTCACTAACCAAACTAACCAAACAACAAACAGTGCTATTTATAATCTGGCTACAATTGCCGCCGAACGGAAACCTCTAATGGTCCCACATATGACTGTCCAACAGACTAAGTCAATGCAAACTGCTAATCGAATGACTGTCCGTGAGCAGATTGACCAGAGGCAGGACAAAACTGGCGGACAGAAGATTACAACTACAACCACTACGACTCCACCAGTTACTTCAACACCAATTATGAAACCCGATCAAAGTACTGGCCACTTTGTTATTAAGGATACAGCACGTAATATCACCACAGCATCACCCAAAACAGAGATAACGTGTTCTAGAGACACGATGGCCCGTGTCACTTCAGCACAGCAGAGCGTACACATAGTGAAGGGCTTGTCTCCACAAGTCAACCCTAATGTCATCACAGTTTCACGAACCCAACCTCAAGGGGTCAGCATGGTTCAACCTCAAATACTCACCAATAATGCCACCCAAATGAGAATTGTAACTCTGAACAATCAGAATATCCACACATCTCGAGCTCTAACTGTAAATGCTGGAAGTCTTGGCAAAACGACCAACAACCGCGTAGGGACGGTTCGTATAAATACTTCACAACAATCACAACAGATCAACATCGCCCCACGACCAGGAGGAACGGTAAAGTACCAGTTGTTTACTTGTTGCTTTCTTTATCGCCCCCCCCCCACCTCATTTGTCTCCCTCATCGTCTCCATCTTTCGCTCTTCTCCTCTTTGAAGATTATTATTATTGTTCAGATTATTGCTATTCGTTGTTCCGTTACACACACATACAAATACGCGTATACACACAATAATTGCAACTGTTCCTTGTTCCGTCACACAATACACACACACACACACACACACCAATGCTATTATCAAAACAGGACCCAGAACATCCTCCCACTGCATCAGTTCCACTCGATCTGCTCCCGCTTCCAATCTCTATTAATTATCTTTTTGACTTCATTTCAAATATTCCACCCAGCCTCAGATGTTAGTCGAGAAATTTTTCACATATTCGCGGGATCGATTTTATACTTATCATCATCATCATTATTGATATTGTTATTACTTCTGATCGAAACCTCTTATCTCCGAAAGATTCTTATTTGCTATTTGTGAATGATGTTGAAGTATTTTGACAGTAAATTCAAGTTTTAAGTTTAGTCTGACATTAAAGTCCGAAAGTGTGACTGCCAGAAAACAGGTTAAACAACATCAAAATACTACAGCAAACACTTATTTCTCTACATCAGTTCGTATTTCAGTGTGTATATACACACTTACTCTCACAGCGATGTGTGTGTATATCAATACGTGTTCTAAATGTAGCAGGTGCTCCCCTAACATGCCATATGTATACACACACACACACACACACACATATATGTAACTGATTTCTTCAACCACTCCACCATAACACTTCTATTCTCACCCATCTACACTCAGTTTTCTAAGATTTATTATATCATCGTCCTATTTACTCCAACAACGAAAGTTTGTCTTTGTTTTCGCTTGTTGGTTTCGTTTTTTTTTTCTTCTTCTTCTTAATTAGGAAAGAACAATTAACGAAATCCTAAGTTGGAAGTTGGTAAAGTGGTTATGGTGGTGATTGTAGTAATTTTGGTTGGGATGGTGCATTCTATCTCGACACTTACCAAGAAAACAGTTACTATTGGCAAGTGTGACGTGTGAAACATGAGTGTGTGTGTGTGTGTGTGTATATAGCATGCAGCGAACTGGGACCGAGCCAACGAGGAAGACTATATGGTTTGTTTAATTTACTAGAAGCAGCAGCCGAATTTATCTTGAATACGGAAAGGACACATTAGATAATGCAGTCTTACGTATTACTGAAGGAACGGGATGCTCATGGATGGAATGTCTTTGATCATAGCTCTGCTGGATCGCGTCTGACCTGGGGCTAAAAACAATAACAATAATTCAATTAGATCGTTTGTGTGCATCTAGAAACTGGGGTTTCGTTTGCTTCTCAAATATATGAAGTGAACCATTTTTAGCATTGATATTTAAACATGGAATTAGAATATAATTTCGTAATGATACACATTGATTTCTTATTTTTCAGTTTAGTGTTTGTTTTGGTGTCTCCCCCTCTCTCACTCAGTGTGTGTGTGTTTATATTTAATATATATATATATATATATATATATATATATATATATAACGCCACCGCCATCACTTGTACATATTCTACCAGAACTAACTTTGTTTGATCTTCCAATATGACCTGTTTCTTAATTAGTAAATGTGTGTCTGTTCAGTGTTTTATTTGATCAAAAGTAGGCAACGGAGCTGTGCTAATTTTTATTCATAGAAGCTCAGTTTAGGAAGAAAAAGGATCTAAAGGGGGGAAAAAAGACACTTGTGGCCTAACGGTTAAACATATCGATTACATTTCCTCGTTCTCGATTTCAACAACGATCACAAATCACTTAAAGTTGTTTTGTTATTTTTATTCCATTCTTTCGGTTTCTTCCTCCAATCTCTCCGTTCTCAAACTTGTTTCTTCCTCTCTCTCTTGTTTTCAATCTGAAAATGTTACATTTTCGTTTTTATAGATATATGTATTTTCCTTCTTTGTTTACCTGAGATAGAATGCTGCTATTGATTAGCTCCAGGTAAATCGTGACTGAGCCAAACTAACGGACGGCTTAGACAATAAGTTCGTTAGAATGGTGACTTAGAATATTGCTGATAATGAGAGGATCTCTTTATCAGCATCTTCATCTTTTGACTAATCTATAAATAAGTCTGTGAACTGTAACGGTGTGTATTAGGAATACACTGTCTTTGACCAGCCCCGGATAACCATTTCTGATTCAATACTCTGCTCTCCTATATCAGATCCTTCTGAAATAGTTTCCTGGTTACGATTCAAACTGAACATTTAACATGCTCCACACACACACACTTCTGACACTGCAGGTTTTCAAGTCTTTGAGGAACTAAGATGACTACCAGTTTCGTAATCCACCTCCAGACTTAAATAACAAGGGTACCTTTACATGGTTGCTTACGTGCTAAATGTAACAGCTAGGTTCCCCACATTACACCCTGCTGTCTTAGTAAAGGGTACATTAAATAGTATAACTCCTGGTGACTCCTAAAAGGAATAGCTTGTTACAGGTTGATCATTAGTCTGCTCAAACAGGGCTGGCCTGGGGTTAAATACATTTTTAGTTATTTACTGCTATCTTCTAGACAAATGGTCTTCAAGGTGTGTGTCCCTTGTACACTGACAGTACCCAAAGATTACTTCTAAAATTGGCATTTTAAAACAGCATTAATCTATAATATTCTTGGAATATTGATGTAATGATGTTCCAATATTTATAATTTTGGCAACAAAATTACCTGGGTTAGCATCTCCCTCATTTTGTTTACCAAAACTGTCAGCACCCAAAATTGGCACTTTGGTGCCATATTACAGGCGATGATAGGTTTAAATCTTTGCCAATCTTTATCATTATGTCTGTAGGAAAAAAGGATCATTGGGCTTTTTCTGCTAAAATATAAAGAAGGCAGTAGCAAAGTATTGGCCATAAAACACCACTTTGTGGTCTCTCAACTAGCTAGAAATAGCAGCCAAGTTTCCCCCTCATCATCATCACCCTTTGTTTCCCCCAAATCTGGAGAATTACCGACTGCAGGACTGATTGATAGTGTGACAGACTTTCATCTACAGAATCAGGGGTTCATAGCTCCTCACCAACAATCAGCTTTCCCCTACAATTGAAAACAGCTCTGTCTTGCTAGCTGTATGTAGGGTACCACATAGGAATGTGCTGCAAGCAGCAAGAATACTGTAAACTTTGCAGAGTGGAGTTCAATTTCCCAAGCAGTTAAAGCTTTAGCAATGAATTCTTCAGCAGTGACCCTTATGGTCTAATGGGTTCTGGCACTGACCATTCCTGAACCTTACAACTTAAGAAATAATCCTTTCTACTATTTGTCCATAGCCTGAAATTTTAAGGGACGGGACAACTCAACTGTATTTCTCCCAGTGTTCAACTGGTACTTTTTTTATTGACCCCTAAAGGATGAAAGGCAAAGTCAACCTTGGTGGAATTTGAACTCAGAACATGAAGACAGGCAGAATACTGCTCAAAAAATAAACCAGTTAATAACTCTCTGAAATTAAATCTTTCTAGTGTGTGTGTATTTGATTGTGTAACATCTGTTTCTCCATGCTAGAATAGGTTAGATGGGGACAGGATTTGAGGCAGGATTTTTATGGTTAGGGTTTTTCTGTCACCCACCCTTACCTGTTTTACTAGTAAGGGATTTTGTAATTCCAGAGGAATTTGAAAGTGCAGAGCTTGCAGATGACTTGTTGACAAGAAATGTCAACAAGTGTCACCCATTGCTGCCCAGCTATCACTGGTGGACATCATCCAGTGGAATGCAGCTCACCACAGATTCATACAAGCACACACACACACACACACATATATATACATGTATACATATATATAAGGATTTACTTTTCGTAATGAGATAAAATACCAAGGCTGTGTATAATATAGAACATTTATAAATAGAAGGTCTTACAGCTGTTTCCAGGATATTTATTATATCCCGTCATCAGAGACAGTGTGAGAGGATGGTTAAGCAATAGTTAGTTTACATAAGATAGGAAATAGAGAGTGAATGCAGGGATATTGTATTTGTAAATCCATTGTTTAGGCAGAATGGTATACATATAAGATTCCAATACATTGTGAGTAAAATCCAATTGTTTTTAAGATTGGTCGTTGCCTTTGTAAATCCATTATTAAGCAGTTTATTTTGAATTTAAAGATGTTCAAAAGATTGTATAAATTAATTTGATTCAGTTGGAATTACTTTTTAAGATGTGTGTGTGGTAGTGGTGGTGGAGTTAGCATCAAGTTGGCTGGAGTAGCAGAGAAAATGTCTTGTCTTGGTTCACTTGGCTGTTAGTAACCTGTAACAGATCATATGGAAATGTTAGTTGTGGTAGACTGACATTCTGCTGTCCCAGTGTTTGAGACAGATATAAAATACAATCCACTGGAATTGTTGTAATTATGCCATAAATATAAGGGATTATTTTCTAGAATGTAGAAAAGCAATTATATTGTTTTCACCAACCATGGATTTAGTGGGG
>NC_069000.1:47312526-47329220 GCF_001194135.2 Octopus bimaculoides
GAACATAATAGATGATTTATTGGCTGATAAAAGACGTACTTTGTCACGCTCTTTGTCAGCAAAGCCACAAGAGAGAGATGTATTGCACAGGGAACTCAAGGATGTGAAATCACATGTGAGGCGGAGGCTCTCTCAGATGATGGATACCTGGTGGAGTAAGAAGGCTGATGAGATACAGGCGGCATCGGATTCCAATAACACAAAGCTGTTGTATGGTCTCTTGCGAGAGGTTTATGGACCGACTTCTTCTCTGATAACACCATTTCGGAGCAGGGATGGTAAAGAACTTCTTCGTGATTCACAAGGAACTCTGCGAAGGTGGCGAGAATACCTTGATGAACGTTTGAATCAGCAGTCTGTAGTTAGTGAGGATGTTCTCAATCTCATCCCTGAATAACCTGTGAGGGCGGCTGTTGTGGAACCACCAATGTTGGAAGAAGTTGCAATGGCTGTCTCAAGGATGAATAATGGGAGGTCTCCGGGTTTGGATGGCATTCATGCAGAGTTGTTGCAGCATGGTGGTGAGAAACTTCTGCAGCAACTTCACTCTTTGTTTGGCAGGATATGGGCTAGTGAATCTGTACCTGAGGACTGGAGAGATACAGTAATGGTGGTCTTATATAAGGGAAAGGGCAACAGGAATGATTGTGGTAACTACAGGGGAATATCATTGCTTTCTGTCGTAGGAAAGGTTTTATGCAGGGTACTTCTGGATCTTCTACTGAAACATGTTGCAGATTGTGTTCTTCCAGAAAGTCAACCTGGCTTTCATGTGGAACGCGGCACTACTGATGTGATCTTCTCAGCTAGACAGCTTCAGGCATGGGGTGGAGGGTTTGACTGGGGTCTGGGAAGCCAGGAGGCTGCACCAGGCCCTAATCTGATCTGGCAGTGTTTCTACAACTGAACAGTTTCACCAGTTGAATGAAAAAGCAGCTATGAGGGTTCATGTAAATACTAATGAAACTAATTATGGTTATAATTTCATTTTTACACAAATAATTACCTAATTAATTCATACAATAATTGTTTTGGCATTTATGTTCTTTCTTGTTCAGTAAGAAGAATTATGCAGTTATAAGATTTATATTCTTATATTTACCATATTCATACCACCATAATTAAACTACACTAATTATACCACCATAATTATATTGCCATAATTAGACCATTAAAAGGGATATGTAACTTTGCTATATACTTGTACTTTTATCTTAATTCTGTCTCAAAGAATTATCCTGGGATCATGGCCAACATGTTTAGTTTAATATACTCATCTTGGATCACCCTTATTAAGATTACATTAGATCCATGGATTAAAGCCACTTTTAATCATGGTTTCTGCCCCTAGAAAGCTTCTCCCTAAAGGTACCTTGCCAAGGCTAGTGCCTTTGGGGAGAAGACAAACAGGTATCCATGAACGAAAGCCTCCTCTAAGCTGCAGCTGGTTATTGGTTCAGATGTTGTGCATTTAAAGCAATTCAGTTTATTATTTTAGCTTCTTTAATCAACTGAGATGGAATATAAACGAGCCTTAATATTTTGATAGATTTGTTGTTCGTATTTGTACCACCATATACATTATAGTTTTATTATACAATGTACTGTATCCCATGGCAAGCAATGAGACCAACAACCAAAACAATCACTAATGTTTTGTTATTTTCCTTCCTTCTAGAATGCCATTACTTTACCCACAAGCATTCAGCTTCAACCTGGCACCGTATTGGTGAAAAATGAACAAGGCCAATTAGTTTTGGTTCATGCGAGTCAGTCAAGTGTTCTACAACCACAGACATCTACCAATACTACTGTTTTACCAGGGAAACTGCAAAATGTCAAGGTAAGTCCTTTCGTGTGTGTGTGTGTTCTTTGTTAATGAGAGTAAAATGAAGTGAACATCTTTCATTCAACATTGTACTCAATATGATCAAGACCTGTTGAAATGGCTGTGGCATGCTGATCACTTATAGTGGATGGAACTTGTGGAAGAGGGAGACCCTAGGAAAACACAAGATGAAGTAGCGAAGGCTGATCTCAAGATGCTGAACCTCACAAGAGAAGTGATGAAGGACCAAGATGAGTCGTAATTCAATGTGTTTGAGAAGTCTCTTCCATCACAGCAAAAATGAGATTCTGAAAGCCTTCCCCACATCAATCCCCCCCCCCAGCAACCGTCCCTCTGTCACTCCTCTATCTATGTCATTACTTGGTGGACATAATAATAAAGAATGGGATTGTCGCATCAGTGACAGGTGCTGGATAAAGGTTTATCTGGAGGTTAAACAACTTTGAATGGTGATTGAGGAGTTAAGCAGTGATTAAACATTTTTGAATGATAACTAATGGTTTAATCAGAAGTTATAGATTGTGGACCATCAACAACTGAATCATTGATAAGTTAAGTGTCATTTGTATGAGGCAAGGGACGAAACTGTCGTAAATGAGATAATTATAAACCTTTTGATGTGGAACTCATTTATTTATCTAATTATCTACACATTTAATACATATATATGCTGACTAATGAGCAATATGAAATTACTCACCCCATTTCAACTGAGTTCCTGGTTTGTGATTGACTTAAATAGTAATTACTATGAAGTGCTGTTTGTAAGAGAAGAGCGAGTGTCGGTTCTTGTTCTCTTAAAAGTAGCCAACCTTCCATGGAATATGTCAAAGCAATTTTCTTATTTGTGTTGTTGCTAAGAAAATTAAAGTCTGTATTCTCTTTTGTTTACTTTCTACAGCAGAGACATTACAAACTTTAGTGCAACTACATTCAATTGATCTCATGCGTATGTATGTTTGTTTAATTATCCATCTAACGATCCTTTTGATTTGTCATCCTTAATTATTGTTTTCTTTGTATTTCAGCCAATGTGCAATCAAGGTCAACCTCGACAGCCAACTTCTACTCCAACCATTCTTACTATCCAGCAGCCGCAAGGACAAGCGACTACGTCCAGCCATCACACAGTTCTGCGACAAACTGTCCCAGTCAACCACAGTCCTGTACAGGTGTCACCTGTTACTCAAAACAGTACAGGCTCAACAACCACAATGCCAAGCACCATACCTGTCGGGCATAATCAAGCCAGCAATGTATTACCAAGTAAGAGAACATCTTCAACCTTCGTCTCTTGTTTCTCTGCAGGAAATATTTGATGTGGGTCTCTAGACACAAAAATGGCAACTCTCTAAGATGGCTTATCTCAATGCTTTCTTTATTCCAATTGCAATTAGTCACTAACAGTAAATGGTAGGGAATTACTTCTCTGTGTTTGTAGTCACGCTCTCTTCTCCTTCTTCCTCACATCCGCATCTCTCTGGAACCACCAGGGTGAAACTCCTCCGACTTAGTTCCAATGAAATACCAACTACTCTAAACCCTTTGCCCATCCGTTTCATTATTCGTGATGAAGTGGTCCTTGGTGCTGGTGCCACGTAAAAAGCACCCAGTCCACTCTGTAAGGTGGTTGGTATTAGGAAGGGTATCCAGCCATAGAGACCATGCCAGAACAGACAATGAAGCATGGTTCAATCTTTCTGCCTAAGCCAGCTCCTATCAAACCATCCAACCTCTGCCAGCAGGGATAATGGACATTAAATCATGATGATGATGTGATAAGACTGGCCCTTTTTGCCAGCCAAGTGGATTGGAGCGACATGAAATAAAGTGTCTTGCTCAAGGACACAACACACCACCAGGAATCGAACTCACGACCTTACAATCATGAGCCAAATACCCTAATCACTTAACTACACCCCCCCCACACACACACACATCATAAAAGTCAATTGACTCCTTGATTTTTGAAAGATTTCTTTGTCATCTCTTCTTTGGATATTTGCTGGTTGCCCTGCCATGGTTCCATTCTAGCTGCCCTGCCATAATAGCCAAGTTGATGGAGAGATACCTTACAGATGTCCTCCAATTCATTTTGGAATTGCTCTGCAACCTCATCTGCCTTGCAGCAGGGATTATTTTCACCAATCTATTTGGCAGCCCAAACACGCCTGCCTGAGGGTCCCAAGATGACCCGAGCAGAATGCTTTTGATTCCTTTCTTTCTTTTGTTGGTGGATTGGACAATCACTCTGTTGACTGTATCAAGGGGAATCCCAAAATTTTCTGCAGTCTTACACTGGCTAAGTTCACCCTCGGATCCACCCTCAATACACCCTCTTTGAAAATCAGACAACTCGTTTGCTTCTGGTGTTCACAACATGGTTAGTTGCCATGAACAACTAATATACTGTAATCTGAAACGGAAAATAATAATACATTAACAGTTTGAAGCCTCAGATAAAAAAAGTTATAATGAGGGGGTGTCTATTTACTTTTTGAGATGTCTGTGTTTATATAATGTTTCATGGACTTTGTGTTTGATTTGTATAAAAAATGTTTTACTTTCAGATCAGAACAGCAATATGATTGATAATGTTCGGAAATGTAAGAATTTCATGGCAACACTGCTGAAATTAGCTTCTAATCAGCGTCCTGAAACAATCTTCAATGTACGTGAGCTCATCCAAGGACTGATTGTAAGTGAATGTATTTTCTTCTTTATTTACCTTTAGTCTTTTTACAACAGCAACGATCATGCCGATTAATGATCATGCTGACTGATGACCATACTGACTAATTACACAAAGTCTGCATTGTCTGTCTTAGTACAGCATGCTGTAAAGTGCAGTCCACCTACCTGGCTGACAATAGGTTCCACTTCTATTTCATGCTTGGCTCATTAGCTGTAGAGGTGGCACCCATCTGTAGAATCTTTTATTGTGTTTTATTGTGGTAGAAGTTTAAACTTAAATTATTGAACCAAATTGTACAGTTAGAAACTACAAATAGGTATGTGCTATGGCAGCACATTTCATGTGATATGTCCATCAACAACAGAACCACATCATGCAATGGTCAGGGCCCACTTCCCAGTTATAATTCTGCACAATAATTCTTGAGCAACCCATCAAAGCTTCACTGTTCAAACTATTCTCATACCAAGTCCATTCTTCTCTAAATAGTTTTGCATTAATTATGTATATTTTATGTTAATTATATATAGTTTTATATTAATTGTATATTCTGTAGATTAAACTCTGGGTTTATTCATTTATCTTCCATTCCAGGATGGTAAAGTTGACCCTGAAAGTTTCACAGAGAAACTTCAAATTGAACTGCAGTCTTCACCTCAACCTTGTTTGGTCCCTTTCTTGAAAGTAAGTACTCTATCCCTTCACTAGTGCTGTCCTCTGTAGAAACATTCTTTCATTGGCATTAATTAAACACTTTTATAAAGACATATAATCTTTAATTAGATATTGGATATATTAATTATTCTTTATTTCCAATTAAGTTTTTGTTGAATTGACAAACTGTAAACCTGTCACACACACACACACATACACACACTCTCTGTCTGTCTCTCTCTCTCTCTCTCTCACTCTCTCTCTCTCTCTCTCCCCCCTCTCTCTGGTAATGTCTGTTCACATTTTCTGTGAGGAAATAAAAAGTTCCTAGCTTGGAAAACAAATAAAGCTTGGTGACAAGAAAATCATTCCAGGTCTTGCTAGCATGCAAAAACACATGCTAAAATGAATGTGTACACACACACATACACGCACACACATGCACATACATGTATGTAAAGTTAAAATATGACAAATGCATTTTAATGGAAACAGTATAAGTTTCACTGTTCTCAAACAACACTTTTCCAATTGTGTGTGTGTGTGTGTGTTGTATTTGATGGATTATTAGAAGCACAGAATTACCTGATGCACCTGAATTTTATTTAGCAAACCCTTTCTTGTCTTACCACTTGCCAGCAATCTAATCCTTGACTCAAACCCTCTGTTTATTAAGTAGAGGGGGAAATTGTGCCTTCTTAGCAGACGTGTTTGGTGCTTAATGCCCATCATAGATGTATGTATGTATGTATGTATGTATGTTATCAGTCAGGAAGTGTGAGAGTGTATGGTGGTAGCAGTTGATATGGAAAAGATGTTAAATCTCTCCCAGTTCGTTTCTTTGTGTCTCGTCTATGTATGTCCAGTTATTGGTCTGTCCACTCATACCATCTCACCATTGTCTGTTTGTCCACCTTCCTACATCCTTCTGCCCATCTCCATGCCTCTATGTTTATCCCACTCTTTCTCCCCCCCCCCCCCGATATGTATGTATTTATATCTTTTGTATATTTTCAGAAAAGTTTACCTCTGTTGAGGCACTCTCTCTACATGAATAAAATGTCCATTGACGGGGTGCGTCCCCCTCCTCCTGAAGTGATCCGGGTTCAGACAATGTGTTCCGTGCCTAATACAACTGTTATGACACACACTAAGCAGAACGTACACAGCCACACCCACAACAGAATGACTCATGTGACCGCAGCGAATCGCATGACCACCCAGCCTCAGGTCCATGGCGTTATGTCAGGGGGCCACATTCATCAACCCACTCAGGTAACTATCTTCTCGTGTCTTTCTTTTAATGGTATTGGGTGGTGTTCATTCTTTCCCATGATGTTTATAAAGCAAAATAGTACCGACTGGAATTTGAAACCCTTGCACACAGTTTACCTCAACATTAAATGTTATTAAAGCTGGTCCTTCAAAGTCCCAAAATGAGAACTTGCTTTGTATGCCTCATTTCTTTAATTATTTAAAGACATAAAACAAACATCTCCCTGGATTGAACAGAATTGGTAGAGCACTAAACAGAATGTCTTGTGCTATCTTATTATGTCCCTTTATTTTCTGACTTCACATCCCATCAAAGTTAACCCTTTCATTACCATAATGAAATTCAATTAATTTTCAAAATAATGAAGAATTTTGTAAAGTAACTTTGTCGTTATTTATCTGGTTTCTGGAAAATAAACTTGCATGAAATTTTGTTGGAAGGTTTTAATTTAAATCCTTTTAAAACAAGAAGTTTGTATCACAGAACCAGGCTGGTCTCAGGCAGGTTGGTATCAAAAGGGGCTAATTCTACTGTTCTTCTTCCTGGGTCATTAGAACACAGTATCAGTAATATTCTGGAGTTTATTTAATCAGTTACATCATTCCCCTTAAATTTTTGTGCCTGTGTTAGTAATTAATATTTCATAGAATCAATCTTATCATTTAACGATTTTGGTTTTGTTTGTTACAGACTATCATCAAACAGGTATGCCCAGCTGGTCAAATTGGCCATGTCCAGGTACGTGGTGGTCAAGCTAAGATGACAACGACAACCGTTGGTCATCCTGGCATCACTGTCGCCAAATCTAACCTTGGTACAATGACCACTGTTGGGAGAACCAACCTTCTCAACACATTGCCTACATCTACCACTAATCTCCAATCCCACATGCAGATCAAGAAAGAGACATTGGCTCCGCACAAGGAAAAACGGAAATACGAGTCTCTGAAGTAAGTTTGCCTTATCTCATACATTGTGGTCTTTGCTCTCATTTCATTCACCCTGAGACACCTTTTCTCAGAGGAGGAACAACATAACTGTTGAGCCAGTGGTTGTCATGTGAAGGTAATTAACTCTGTGTATTTTAAACAATTATTTCAGAGATGACGATGACATCAATGATGTGGCAACGATGGGTGGAGTCAACCTGTCAGAGGAAACTCGCAATATTATGGCTACCAATGCCGACTTCATTGGGACCCAGATTCGGTCTTGTAAAGATGAATGTTTTCTTTATCACAGCCCACTCTTAAGTAGAATTAGCTCAATTGGTAAGTATTTACTCGACAGTTGAGTTTAACTGTGATCATAACTCTGTGTGTGTTGTGTTCATGAGTAGATAATTGTGTTCACTCATGTTTATATGTGCATACATGCACATTTGTGCCTCTATGTGTGCAATCTTTACAAATTTTGGGATTTTTACCAAATGGAGCAATTGTGTGTGTGTGTGTCCACTGTGATATTCTGACTAATAAAAGGGCCAAACTGTAAAATTACTCAAACTCTGTGAATGGAATGAGTTAGACCACTTAGTAGCAATAACAACAACAGCAGCAACAACATTATTGAATAACACCCTGTGTTGTTGTTGGTGGTGCTGCTGTTGCCCCACTGTGGGTTCAAAGTTGCAATATGAGTTGATGTGGCAGAAAAGCATTAGTTGAGAGGACTTTGTCTGGAGCAATTTGTCTTTTGTTTGGAATATGGTTGCAACATATAAAATATTGCTCTCTTGGCACCAACAAGCATTATTATGGCTGTTAATTAATATTTTTATTTGTTGTTATTGTAAGCAATTAACTGTGCCTTCGGTTGTATATTTAAACACAGCCAAGAAATACGGTGTTGAAGAGGTACCTTCCGATGTTGCTAACATTGTATCACATGCAACTCAAGAACGATTGCGAGATTTCATTGAAAAATTATCTACGATTGCTGAACACAGAACAGAAATATACAAAGTAAGTGGCTAATCCATAATCTTTAGTCTTTCTAAAACCACAATCTTTTCTTGTGGATTATGCTTATCTCTATTTTCAGATCTCTGTATTTATTGTTTTTCATTTCTTTAATTTTTGTTGTTTTTTTTTTCTCTAAGATGGACAGCAGGTATGAGGTGAAAAACGATGTCAGAGCAATATTGAAACATTTTGAAGAACTTGAGCGACTTGAAAAGAAGAGACATGAAGAACAGGAGCGAGAAATGTTACTAAGGGTTGCTAAGGTTTGTTTTTCCTTCTCCCTACCTCTGAAATCCCCACCCCTTGGGGCCAACTGGATGGCGTTCCTACTGACAAGATCAAACTATATCTGTAGTAAGGTTTGAACTTGTGAAATATCAATTAGTGTTGGGGGGGGGTTAAATTGTTTGGAGAAAAACCAGGTTCTCCAGCTGTTGCTTTGCTCTCCACAACCCTACTATTTTCTCTTATTCAAACCTTAGACTCAAACAAATCATGGGAGCAGCTGGAGGAGCTGTTTCTACACTCGTTATTCCTTTCCTAGCCTCACTTATTATTGGTTCCACATTAAACACACTCTGTGGAGTCGTTGACGTTAGAAAGGGCCATGCCAAAACAGACAATGGAACCTGGTGCAGGTCCCTGGCCTTACCAGCTCCAGTCAAACCATCCAACCCATGCCAGCATTGAAAACAGACATTAAATGATGATGATGATGATGATTATTAATTCCAGCTTCTCTTTTGAGGGTCAAATCCTGGTGCCTTACTGTACCAAAACCTGCAATTCACCCATTCAGTTCATATTGTGTCTGTTTCAGCTGAAATTTCAATTTGAAAATAAGCAATGGTCACAGTTGGATTGCTGTTGGTTTTTACAAATATTTGATTAAATAAGTTCTAATTCCTTGCTGGCATAACAGCTAAAATTTGTATATTTTTAGAACATTTGCTTTGAACACAGCAATTCAGACTAACTTGTTATGGTTTTATGAGTTTGAAAATGTTTATTTCAAGCCATCAAATCAAACACAGATATTTTTGTATATTTAGTGTTTATCTAACACAGCTGTTACACGACTGGACTTGTAACTGTTCCAGTGCCTATGTCCCAGTCGCATGGAGTCTCTATGTCTTACATGAAAGGACTGTCGTCTCAAAGATATATTTAAATTTTCATTAAAGCAAGAGATTTTGGCTGAAAAGGGTTTGATTTTGTTTCAATAAGGTTAGGGCTTGAAACAGGAAAAAATTTCATTAGACTGAAAAATAGATTCTATTGAGATTGATTGTAATGGGATTTCATGTGCATGTGTGTGTGTGTGTGTTCATATAGGTACCAGTGTAGCTGTGTGATTAAGAAGTTTGCTTTCCATCCACATGGTTTCAGGTTCAATCTCATTGCATGGCACCTTGAGCAAGTGTCTTCTACTCCAGCCCTGACCAACCAAAGCCTTGTCAGTGGATTTAGCAGAGAGAAACTGAAAGAAGCCCACACACACAAAAACATAGTGTGTGTGTGTGAAATGTATATGTTTATGTCCTTTTGCTCTGACATTGCATGACAGTTGTCAATGAATGTCAGTGTCATACAAGAAGTACCATACATTTCCAATATCCTTCAAAGACACATCTGGCCGTGGAGGAAATATTACTTTACTTGGAAACAAGTGAGGGTTGGTGACAGGAAGGACATCCAACTGCAGAAAAATCTGCCTCAGATAAACTGTCTGACCCATGCTAGCATGAAAAAGTGGACATTAACTGACGACGAGGATGAAAATACGTTATATATGTATATATTGTATTTTATTCTATATATATGTTTTCTATTTACAGAGTCGGTCAAAACATGAAGATCCAGAACAGTTGAAACTAAAGCAGAAAGCTAAGGAGGTAAGTTAGTGTGTGTGTGTATGTAAATAAATGGTTTTGGTATTAAGAAACGCTGTTTAAATGTGTTGCTTCCTCTAAAATATCTGCAGTTTATATTTCTGTTGATGGTTCTGTTTTTTTTTTTTTTTGTCCTTCTATTTTCTCAGTTACAACTGGCAGAGATGGAAGAAATGAGGCAACGAGAGGCCAACATTACAGCATTAGCAGCTATTGGTCCCAGAAAGAAGCGGAAAACAGAAGCAGGAGACTCAAATCAGGTACTCACTCACTGATGTAGTTTGGGGATTTGTGGAGGGGTTTGCAAACCACTGACATATTGTTAAAGGTTTCTATTTTTGGGTTGACCTATTAAAGGATTTACCATTTCTGGTGGTTATTATTATAGTGATGATGATGATGAAAGGTAGAAGCATTATTATGCTGAGCAAAATGCTTAGCAGCATTTCTTTTAGCTTTATGTTCTGAGTTGAATATCCCTGTTGTGGGTTCATATCCTATTGAAGTGGACTTTAGATTTCATTTTTCTGGGGTCCATAAAATAAAGGACCAGTCTGAGGCAGTGAATTGGTAGGTTTCTTAAAGGGTTACCCTAGACGTTTTGCACTATTTCTTCTTGAATTTCTGTCCTTGAGTCATAGATTTATTCCATTCCACTTGGTCCTCAGGTACCTTTAGTGCTGGCCATTCTTTCGTACATACAAGTCAGGTATTCCACGTGAAAATGAGTCCACAAAATATTGTGGAGGCCATGGAATAAAGGGAAATTCCTACTGCCCTTTCATCCCTAAGCAATAAAAAAAAATCTGTTGTGTGTAAAGTGGTTGGGTATTCTACACCCCAAAACAAATGTAAATCCTCTGCAGAGAAAAGTGTCATCTTTCCTCCATTAATCCCTACCACCAGATCCACAATTACAGCTACACACACATTTGTGTGATAGAAGGCCTGTAGAGGTACAAGAGGTCCACAAGAATAGCTGCCCCTCCAAACTTTCTGACCCTTTAACTGCCTTCATCAAATTCACATTGGTGTATACCAACACTATATTCTGTTATACCCCCCCCCCATCTCCAGGCAGTCCACTTACCTCATATAGTCTAATTTCATCAACCAGCTGTCATTATTTTCTTATGTTTTGTGAGAGACATTGTAAATAACTCATTTCATAATATATTCTGCAGTCTTATATATATATATATACACACACATACACATCATTATCATTGTTACCACCACCTTATTCATCACCATCATCACAATAACACTGTTCTTCTCTCACTCTAATATATTTTATTTTCTTTTCTATTCCAGACTGGTACATCAACATCTCTCACAAATGGTGGAGTAAGTTCATCTTCCGTTCGACCTGTGAGTCTTCATTTAAAAACAAAATTTTTGTTTCATGTTTTCTTCCAACCACAACAGATGGGGGGAGTTCCATTTCTTCACCTTCATTCTCCACCACCACCACCACCACACTCAACTATTCTCTCTCTACATCTTTCCATGCCTACTTTCTCTCTCTCTCTTTCTACTTCTCTCTTTTTCTTTGTCTTTACCTCTCTCTCTCTCTCTCTCTTTCTCCTGCTATATTACTAATTATCGTTACCACATCCACCTGACAAGGATATTGTTGCAGCAGAAGGAAGAATATTCTTGGATCCAACAATGTGTGTGTGTGTGTGTGCGTGTGCGTGCTATAATAACTGTGACCTGATAGTTAAGGATGTTCAGCTCAAGATGATGATGATGAGATCTCAGGTTCAATTCCTGGACCAGACAGCATATTTTCATTTTACATTGGTCTAATCTACTCACCTGGGAATAAGTATCAGTTTCCAGCTGTCAGAATGTTCCATAGCAGCACCTGAAACAATTATTGGCAACCTACCAGGGCAATCATACTCCCTCACAGGTGATGGTTATGGCATACAAACATTTAAACTCGTGTTTAGAACGTAAATGTGATATATCTATAAGGTTAATGGACGGGAAGAATCGGTAGATCATCAGATGAAATATCTTGTGATAGATTTTTGTTTAGTTTCTTTTCTTTGGCAGAGGAAACGGATGGAGTGTTCACATCACAGATTCTACCCAAATATTATACAATCTGTCTTTGACTCAATGAAAGAATCCTTTTGTTGCCAGCAGGAGTTATAAGAAACTCTCGCACACCCCCACCTCTTACTCTAATTATTATGCATTCAAAACCCCGGCTTCGATAACTAACTGCTTCAACTATAGTAACAGAATCTCTCCTCAGTTTTCTCATATTTATCCTGCTGACATGTGTTGGCTAGGTTTTGTCCATTTGGAGTCTTGGGCTAGATTCCTGGATACTGGACAGTTAGCTTTAGCTAATATCAGATATAATATATATATATATGTATATATATTTATAAACACATGAAATATAACTTTCTACTTGCTGGGTTTAATTAGAGAAGCAGGAAAGAAAAAATTAAGACCTGGGAATCTTTCAAAATTCTGGTAAAGGGGAGGCAAGTGTATTTGCAAAGACGATTAGGCAGAACCAACCAAAGTGGGAGGCATTCATTTATGTGGTATTACTTGCAGTTGGTCTTTGGTATGACTTGAAACAACATCAAGTTGTAGGGCCCTGGTTTTGGAGTTGCAGGGGTTTGAAGAGTGTGGAAGCAGCTCTTAGCCACTATTTATTCTCAGGTCTGCTCTGACCCAGAATAGTAGCAGTGGTTAGGTCTCAGCTATGGGCTTATTAGAATGTTAACCTTGTGGAGTACAGAGAGCAAGATGATATGCCTTGGTCATCTCCTTCATCCCCAGTTGTCTTGACCTGGTCTTGTCAATGGATTGAAGATGGTCACAGACAAGAACATGAGGCTGATGGTGTTGTGCAGTTCTTCTTCACTTTAAACAAAGTCACTCTGTGTAAGTCATTGGTCACCCTTCCTCCCTTTAAGATGACCAGACGGTCCTTATCACTATGCTATCTGTACTCTCTACCATTACCCACCACACCTCACTGTCAGACGAGACTAAAAACCTACATAGATCTGGCAGGCTTCAAGGGCTGCTTTCTAGATTAGGATTTTCTGCAACACACGAGCTTGGTCCTATATGAAGCCATGTGTCGAATCCTTTCGTGATTAACAAAGTTTTATTTATTTTGTATTTTCTTTTTGTTTATGAATTTCTTGATATTTTTGTTTTGCACCAAATACCCCGTTAATCAAGTCACGTTGAAGCCAGCATTTTAACATCTTCTGTTTCCTTCCACAGGTTGTGTCCCGGCCACGTATCAAACGTGTCAACCTGAGAGATTTGCTATTTTTGATGGAACAAGACAAATCTTTATGCAGATCAACGCTGATGTATAAATCATTTTTTAAGTGACCTCTTCTTTACCACAACCACAACCACAGCAACTACTACTACTACTACTACTACTACTACTACTATTAAACACTGTTACCACCACTACTACTAAACACCAAGCGACACCCTCCTCCCCCAATACCATCGCACCTCATTCCCCCCATGACCCTCTCGACTGGATTGACTACAGCTTTCCCACCCCCCAAACTCTCCCTGTGTTGGTGTGTTTAAGTGACTTCTTACACTTTCATCCTCTCAAAGAGGAAGAGAGTAGGAGAGAAGGGGGAAGGGGCAGAAAGAGGGGTAGTAGCAGGAGGAAGAGGAGGAGGAGGAGGCAGACAAGGAATGTGATTTTAACCCCAAATGAAATTTAGTCCACTGCACCCTCACCACCACCTCCACCACCATCATCATCATCACCACCACCTTCACCATTGCATGCCGTCGACATCACCACCAGCACCACAACACCAACATCATTGCACCTTTTTTTACTCATTGTTTCATTATCACTGAGTACAGGGGTGGGGGGAGGGTTTCTGTTGTGTTTTTTGGGTGGGGTAAGTTGTTACCCCAGCAACCATAACAACAACAACAACACTCGTTAAATTGTGGAAAAAAATGGTTCTACCCTTTGATCATCTTCACTGAACTTACCTCTCCTTCATAATAATAATAATAATAATATGGCAGTGCTCTAGAATAGTCGTCACAACTAAACCAATTTTGTTAGTGAATGCCTGGTGTATTACTGGTATTTATTTTGGGATTGCCAGGGATACAAAATACAACTGCTATGTTTTGGCTCTCTTCACCTTCCTCAGCCAATAATAATAATAATAATAATAACTGAGGTGACTGTACTCCGTAGAGTACAATGCAGATATCCTGTTTGCCTGTCTGTACTCTGTTGTCAATAACTGTCACAGCACTCTGGCTGTGCCACACTGGACAAACAAATAGTTGGGGGTTTCAAATCCTTCTCATCATTACGTTTGTCACTCTTATCTGTTTCTAGCACAGTCTTTGTAGCTGTAAGTAGGTACCACCATACGGTATGGTTTGTAGTCCACTGTATCAGTTGATCAACCATTTTTGTAATGATTTTAGAAAAACAACTCGTTAACTGAACACCATTTGTCAATGTAAACTTGGTTTGAGCTTCACCCACTTGGCTCTGCGCTACCACCTTGACTACAGCACTACCCTGCACCAAACTGCTCCATTGTATTGTATCCCCAGCCACTGAGTCCCTATCCTTTTCTCTCTTTTATTGAATACCTTAATCCCCATTGTTCCCTTTCTTGGTGTAGTTGTAGAAGCCAGTTTGTGAACTCTCTCCCTCTCTCTTTGCTGGATCAATGATGACAATAATAATAATAATAATAATGATGATGAAATTCCTCTTTATTGCTACTGTTGTTGCTGTTGGTGGTGATTCTGAACATTCGGTGGATGACACCATATTAGTGGTACCTGCTTATAGATCAAAGTTGTTCCAGCCATGATTGTCCTGTCTTGTTTCCTCCAGATTATATTACCCCAACGTGTCCATCTCCCTTTTAAGGCAATAGGGTGTGATTTGAGATATATTTAGCTGCCATTTGTAGCAAGTCAAACGACCATGTAGAGGCTCCCTCCCTGGCACTTAGAAGTCACCACTGAAGTGTTTTGTGCTTGGTGTTGGAGAAGGCATCCAATCATAGAAGCCATGCTATGGATGACATTGGAGCTTGGTGCAGCACTGTGGCTTGTCAGATCCTGCCAAATCATCCAACCCATGCCAGCATTGAAAATCGATTTTAAATGATGATGATGATGATGATGATGTTTATATGAGAGAGAGAGAAATAGTCACCATTTTGCTGTATATAGAGGTAACCTGTATGCCAGGTATGCCAATTCTGCCACACTTTAGTCTAAGTGACTCCCCACACACTGGGTGACTGTATGGGGCTACAATGTGGGCCCTAGGGGTATGTTGGTGGTGGTGTTATGGCAACAGGGTTCGGTGAGTCAGTGGTGGTAAATTCTTGGCAAACAAAATTCAGTTTCAAATTAACATTTGACTTTGTAACTGGTTGCATTGCTGCCTTAGTAAGGGCATGATTGTCACCACTTCCCGTCTTTGTTTCAATACACTGATAGATTAACAAAATGTCCTTACATGTCATCTCTGTCTTGTCTCTATTATATTTCCCTTGTCTAACTAATTACTTTCACCCTAATTAAATATTGTAACTCTAATGACATTCCTCTCTATCTACCATGGCCTCTCTCTGCCTCCTTCTCCCCTTCACTCACTCTCTTTTCTTTGTCTCCTTCACTCATTCTTTCACCAAAAAAAAAACCATTCAGTGTTTGTCATTTGTCATGAAGCGATTTCATTTGGGTTGGTCTGCCTTCCAAACATCTTGAGAAATACGTACATACAATTATTTATATATATATATATGTATACACACACACACACACACACACACACACACACACACACACACACACACACACACACACACACACACACACACACACACACACATACATACATACATTTTCTTAACATGGAGTTCTGTCATGTAAGACCAATTTCCCAACATCTTCCTGTTAAATGGAAGTTAACAAGCACAGAATTGGTGAGAAAATATGTTTTATATTATGGAAACTGTGTTATAGGAAAGGTTCTTGGGTAGAGCTCTTACATAATGTGGCAGATGCCTGTATGTGTGTGATGTTCATTTGTGTATGATACTAAGCAGTAATAACATTCTCTCCGACCGGTTAATTTCATCCAGTCGTTCATTCAGCCATATATGGATTGACAATGAATGTAATCCTTGTTTATCTCATGCATAAATTAACATATATTATACAGATATATATTAATATATATTTAACTCTACACACTTCCAACACAACACTGTATTGAATACTTTTGTTTTTATACCACAACATAAACTATGCATATATATATATATATATATATATATATATATATATA
>NC_069000.1:47329254-47333013 GCF_001194135.2 Octopus bimaculoides
ACACACACACACACACACACACACACACACACACACACACACACACACACACAAATATATTTATTATATTGCCATAAAATTGCAGTGGGATTGTCAAGAAGCGAAGCATCACCCTGTCTTGTTGCCTGTCACACTTCAACTGGTCCTAAATCAGCCCAAAGAAGCCCCTGCTGAGTTACCAAAGAATCCTATGTACAATAGCTATGTAGGACTGTCTATGAAATGGCTAGTGATGGCCTCCATGAGGAATGTTTTGATTTTAGCTGGTAACATTGGCATGGGTTCTTTCATCATGTGTGGCAGAGATTGATGACTGGGAGAAAAGTTTTTTCCATCACAAGTTACCAAACTTTGAATGGAAAATATCTTCAGGGAATCATTGCAAATGGTGATGAATTCTTCTGAGATTATTTGAAGGGAGACATTTAGGGATTTAGTCTTGAAGCTAAGATTCCTGCAAACTATGATAGGCATTTAGTTTAGTCTTGTAGACTTGGCTTTCTCAACTAATTGTTACTGGTTTCTCTCCACGACAGTCATAATTGTAATCAGAAGGGGTGTGACGTAATTTGTGTGACCTTTCAGATGGGAATAGGGTCAGGGATGGAGAAAAAGAAGGAATAGTAAGGGATCACGTGCCTTTAGGCCCCACTGCATCCTCAGGTGTATATGATAAATTACATAGATGTATATATATGTATGTATACAATTGTGTGCGCGTAATGTCATTCTACATCATTGCTTTATCAGTGCTTAGTTTACAATAATTAACAAACAAGCAAAAATAATCTAAATAAAAGAAGGAAACAAAACAAATCTTGTTCGTTTTCTGAATGAGATTTTACATTTTAACTCTCTCTCACACACACACACACACACACACACACACACACACACACCATTCCCTGTAAACTGTAGTGAAGCAGCTGCCTGCTCTTATATAGTTTCGCCCCCTTTTCTTTTCATCTGAAAAAAATAAACTCTTTTTTTTTTTTTTTTTAAAGGAGTTTTCAAAGAACAGAAAGAAACTCCTTATTCAATGTTTTTTTAAGACATTCTTAGACAACAGTTTGGCACAAGTGGTTCCTGATATCAAGAATTTTGCATTTATACCTGTGTGTGTGTGTGTGTGTATGTTTTATTGCATTCACAGTACAAAGCCTACATAAAAAAAAAACAAAGACCTGAAGAAAAGGTGAGAGAAATTCACTCTCTCTCTCTCTCTCTCTTTCCCTCTCTCTCTCTCTCTTTCCCTCTCTCTCTCTCTCTTTCTCTCTCTTCTCATGTTTGTGTGATTGTGTAACAGACACAAGCACATGCACTTATACATATATATACATGTAATTCCACTTATTCAATTGTACAGAAAGTAATTGTATAAATGAAGTAAAAAAAAATAAATATTACAAAATCTAAATCCCAATAAAATGTGTGAAGTTTTAAAATTGCAGCCCATTTTTTGAAATTTGTTTGTTTCTAGGGGTCAGTGTATGGGGAGGAGGGGTCTCTTAACAGTTCTACATCTCTTACCCCCGCCCCCCTCTCTCCTTAAAACATAAACATTTAATATAAGAAACTTTGATAATGTCTATTTTGTCCCTCAAACTTCTTTGTTTATTTTTAGTTTTTTTTCTTTTATTTCTTTGTTATTGATTCTGGAAGAGAATTCATTTTTCAAAAGTCTTCAGCAATTTATTCTTTAGAAGAGTACAACACAAATAATGATGATGATAATAATAATAATAATAATAATAATAAGCAAAGCCTGCATAAATATTGAAAACCAAATTAAACCAAGCTACTCACTGCCAGAAGAATTCGTCAATCAATACAGACAAAGACATTAATTAGTTAAGTAACGACTAAACACCACACTTTCTCCACTGCAAGGATCCTGGTACTTTCGTTTCTAAATGTTCTCTTGTTCCAAGTTCCTGCCATGTCTTGAAACGGTTCACATCGGTTCTTGTTTGTCCCAACAATAGGTACACATCTCTCTGTCTTAATATGACCAACACTACTCCAGGAGTGTCTCTCGTGGTCACATACCTCCTTGTTTAGTCATTAATCTTCAGATTGTAAGTAAAAATACTGCCCCCATCCTTCTGTCTTCATCTGGGTGTCACCATTTTCTAGAGAATCATTTGCTCAACCATTGGTCAATCTGGCAAGCAAATCTATGAAATACACACACACGTTTGTGTGTGTATATATGTACATACATATATATATATATGTGCATATATGTATATATATGTGCATATATGTATATATATATATATATATGCATATATATATATATGTGCATGTGTGTATATATATATACACATATGTATGTATGTGTGTATATATATATGTATGTATATATGTATGAAGATATATATATATATGTATGTATATATATATGTCTGTGTATGTATATGTGTGTGTATATATATATATATGTATGTATATATAAGTATCCATGTGTATGTACATATATATATATATAATATTACATATGTATGTATGTAATACATGCGTGTGTGTGTCTGTATTAAATAAAATGAGAGAACAAAACCAAGGCTGTGTGGAATTTTCGGGACATTTATAAAGAGAAAGGTAGTCACACAGCTGTGTCTGGAGTATTAGGGATATCCCTTTATCAGAGACAATGTGAGAGAGTTACAAAGAGGGAAATAGAAGAGTTCAGTATAACGAGTGATTTTGGAAAAGGAAGGACATATATATATATATATATATCTAAAAGGCAAGTAGTTTTAGTATATTGGTTATGTGCAAGTAAGTATAGTTATCTCTGTTTTCCGATTCGACCATTGAATGAATCCATACAAAGGGATATTCACATGTTTAGCCCTGGAAACAGAATCAGATTTCTCTGTTTTAAGTTGCTTAATCCAGAGATACATCTGTGTTAAGCTCCTTATTCTTCAGATCCAGCAATCCACTCTTTGTTTAATCCTCTCCAATCATATCTGTTATCAGTTGATTGTTTTTAATCCAGGACATTTTGCTTAATTTATTGTTGTTGCTTGATCCACCAAACAACTCTTTTAATCTCCGTAATCCTTCCAGAAACCCACATTCTTGCATCAGGTACTGTTTTAGGACCAGCTCTTAATCCTTGTTTGAAATTTTTACAGAAATATTTTAGTTAAATTTCTCTTTGTTAGCAGCAGATGTTGGATAAAAGAAAAAAAAGTGTTTAATCATTAGTGTTGGCACTGTAAATATTCAATATTTTTGGTATTTTCCTGCTTCTTTTATTTATTCCAAAGAACTTTTCCCTAACGTCTCCCTTTTTACCATTCTACTTTAACTGGAGAAGATTTGAAACCCAACCTTCATTTCACAATTTTTGAGATTTGAGAGAAATAATAATAATAATAATAATCTATTTTAGGCTCAAGGCTAACAATTCTAAGGGGGGTAAAGAATAGTTGATTTGATTCCAATCTTTCCCTGTTTGAGTGTCATTTGGTAAAATGGTGCCAACTGGACCCTCTTCTGTTATGAGTGATGATTGAGGTGTTGTGGGGTTAGCAGAGACCAGGTTGTGACACAATGGCACAGTGATTCCAAAACCATTATTGCTTCTCTGTGAGAAGTCTGTGAAAAAACATTTCTCTTTTTATTTTAAGGATTCTTTTTTTTTTTTTCTTGTAAATAAATTTGGATTTTAACAATTTCAAAAAAAAAACAATGAATGGTTTTCTCTTCACATTTATTTTCTGATTATATATATATATATATATATAT
>NC_069000.1:47333263-47334514 GCF_001194135.2 Octopus bimaculoides
AACAATGATGATATATGTATGTGGATATATGTATGTATGTGGACATATATATGTATGTATATGGATATATATATATATATAAATATATGTATGTGTGTATGTGAATATATATGTATATATATATATATGTGAATATATATGCATGTATATATATATATGTATGTATATATATTTTTATTATGTGCCCCTTTAAAGCCTAGCCAGGCTCACGGGCCCGGTTTCCCGGTTTCTATGGCGTGTGTGTTTCACCCCCAGCTGGACAGGACGCCAGTCCATCACAGCGTTACTCAAGAAACAGTGAGAGAAAGTTGAGGTGAAAGAGTACAACAGGGGTTGCCACTACCCCCTGCCGGAGCCTCGTGGAGCTTTTTAGATGTATGTATGTGTGTGTATATATATATGTGTGTGTGTGTATATATATGTATGTGTGTATATATGTGTATAAATATATGTATGCATATATATATATGCATATGTGTAGATATATATGGATGTTTGTATATATATATGTGTGTATATGTATGTATGCATATATATGCATATAACTATATATATATGGATTTATGCATATATATATATATGGATGTATATATGTATGTGTATGTATATATATGTGTAAGTTTATGTATGACTATGTATATATGTATATATATGTATGTATGTATATATATATATATATATGAATGTATGTATGTATGACTATGTATATGTGTATGTATGTATACTCATGGATCATCATCTGATAATGTTTCTAAAGAGGAAAAGCCTCTTGCCTTTGAAATATAAACAGAAATTGTGGTTTTCTTTTTGACGGTGAATTCGTTTCTACCAGAGAAACATACACATACATGATTTCACTTTCAATTGATACACACACACACACACAGAGGTTCATTAATTATACACACGTTCACAGACACACATACTTTCCACTAACAACCACACCCACACTTGCAAATTCTCCTGTAAATATATTTATAATTAACTCCTGCCTCATATTCTTTGATCTAGTGAAGAACAAAATAATTAATTACTCCAAATGAATTAATGAAAAAACATCACTAACTCGTTCACTTTGAGTCGAAATCTCAAATACCCCTCATCCCCCACCCCGTTGCCCCTAAAATTGTTGATAATCGTTCAGACTTGATCTTCTGCCCTCTCAAAGAATTAAAAAAGCAAAAACAACAAAAAAGACATTTCTGTTTTGTAAAAGATTTTGCAAAAGAAAATCCTAGTTAGAAATATTTA
>NC_069000.1:47334832-47337808 GCF_001194135.2 Octopus bimaculoides
AATTGTTGATTGTGGAATGAAGAAATGGTCCCCCATGGACCTTGCAGCCCTTTCTCCTCGGAGACTGGTGACATCGGTGTTATTAATGTTAAACTGACCCTTTTCTGGCTAAATATTTTCCCTGTTTTATGTTCAAACCAGCCAGATCTGGCCTCTCACACCTACCCTACAATGTTATTCTCAAAATAAACAATCACATCATCAAAACCTTGTAGCAATGAGATAATCCAGGATTAAAACAAAACAATGTGAATAAATAAGGATTACTATCAGAACTAGCAAGGTCTAGAATCGAAAGGCCTTAGAGTCAACCTAGCAAAAACCAAGGTCATAATAAGTAGGAAGACACAACAAATCACAAATCCCTTGAGGTAGATGGCCCCGCTTGATCTGTAGAAAAGGCAGAGGTAGAAACTCCATAAGATGTACCCAGTGTATGCTATGGACACATAAGAGGTGCAGCAATATCAAAAGAAGGTTAACCGGGAAAGATAGTTTTTGTGTGTGAAAGATGCACAGGGGCAATAAACACCGAAGGTGTACAGAAAACAGATTCCATCACATGCCAAAGAAGAAACCTAGATGTAGTTGATAGCTTCCATTATGTAGGTGACAAAGTCTGTAGCGGGGCTGGATACTCTGAGAGCATAGCTGCTGGAATAAGAATAGCCTGGGCAAAGTTGAGAGAGCTGCTGCCTCTGCTGGCAACAGAGAGCCTCTCACTCAGTGAAAGGTAGACTGTATGATGCATGTGTTTGAACAGCCATATCTTTGTGCAGCTGAAGATTGCACTGCATTTTACATTTGATATATATATATATACACACTTTTCTGTTCCATTACATGTAGGATCAACAGAAAAAGTACTCCATCCAATGAGAGATAAGCATCATTCAATGTACACAGTATTTAAAATGAGAGATACTAATAGTTTCTTGTAAATTTATATAATGTGTGCCTTGCATCTGCAAGCAATCTGCAGGCTCAGTGTCTCCATGGCAAGAAACTATTTGTAGCTCTTATTTTAAATACTGTGTACATTAAGTGATACACACACACATATATGTATATATCCATTTAGTATTAACTGTGGGAGAAAAAGAGTATAAAATACAGGATCTTCTGGCAAACTGTGAGTGGAAAAATATATTTTTGTATATATACTGATTATGTAGGTTGGTTGGTAGGTGTGTAGACAATTAGACAGACAGAGAGACAGACAAATATATATTCATTAAACGTCAGTCATACAATCCATCTTTGCCGCAAGACTTCCCTAATTATCTCCCTTCATCTATTCAGCCGTCCCAGAGTTCAGTGACCTCCTCCTCCATTTGACTCTTAATGTCACTATTTCTTATTGGTGTCATTAACACTTAAACTCTGTCCTCATCAAACAGATCTAATGTTAAAGGCGTTACAGTCATGACTACACCGCCTTTCTTTTCTTCTTTTTTGTTTACGTTTAAATACCTTCCTATTTAGATATATTGTTCAAGTTATAGACAGACAGACAGACAGATAGATAATTTATTCTGCAGGGATTACAAAGTAACTCGAGGATCGAAAGATTTGTGCATTGACACTTACCAAAGTTTGACAAGTGTCAATCCAGTTTACGTCACTTTGTAACTTTTACCGAGTGTGTATTAGGGGGAGGGGCGAGCATGTGTATGTGTGTGTGTCTATTCACACACACATATATGTATGTACGTACGAATCAATGTGTACATATAAGTTGTAATTAAAATTGAAGTTTAGGTAAGAGAGTTTAAGGTGTAGTATCGAAACCTTGTTATGGCAAGGTCCCTTGTCGTGCCCCCTGCAGAGCACCTTCATCGCTTGCGGTTACCAGGTGTGATCTGGAGTAGCGCACTTTCGTTGCTGGGTGGGTGATCTTTCGGGGTACAAAAAGCACGTGCCTTTTTGACATTTATGATACTTATATAGAAATTTTGCAGCGAGATTACGTAAGGAATTCTTTGTTGCATGTTGAGTGTATTCTAAATGATTAATACATAGTGTACTGGAAACTTAATATACGACAACGATCGTTTCGGCTTACTTCTGCGCTGCTCCCTTGTGGGTGGAGAACGATGTAATGGAATCGAATGCACCCCATATTGCAGAAAAAACTTCCTCAGGTCACACAAAGCGGTTCACTATTATAAGATGTACATCCGATAACACTGAACCGTTTTGTGTGACCTGAGGAGGCTTCTTCTGCACCATGGGGTGCATTCAATTCCATTGCATCATTCCCCACTCACTAAAGAGCAGTGCAGAAGTAAGCCGAAACGATCGTTGTCGTAAATAAAGCTTCCACTACACTCTGTCTTCCGTATTAATCTTTTAGAACGTGTGTGTGTTAATCGAAGTGTGTTATATATCCGTTACGGCTGATCTTACCATATAAATTTGTAGTGCAGTGTATGGATTCATAGAATCCCGTGGCAATCACAGAAAGCTCCTCTAGTGGACCCAGCTATCATATCACATAATAATTCAATACAGAGGAATATAATGCTGAGTACTATGCAGCTGGAATACAAGAGAGGCAATCTCTATGAAATTATTTCATGAGGTGTATCTGGACCATAAAATGTCAGGCGCTACGAGAGGTGAATATATTCATTTAACCACTTAGCATATCGGTAACATATCAAGTGGTTAAATAAATATATTCACCTCTCGTATCTCATAAATTTTTCTGTAGTCTATGTATATACATTTATACACACATTCACACATACACAACACACCATAGTAAGCACATAAATGTGAAACATACAAACTTAATTTTGTTCCAGTCTCAATTTAAACTTCCGACGGACGGGAATGTGTACAGTTTTTGTTATATTTTTGCAGCTTTAATAATAATAAAGTGTGTATATATATATATATATACACACACTTTATTATTATTAAAGCTGCAAAAACATCACAAATATATATATATATATATATATATATATA
>NC_069000.1:47337998-47339939 GCF_001194135.2 Octopus bimaculoides
TATATATATGAGGGAAATATTTGGCTGCTATTTCTAGTAGGAAAAGTGAGTTTGGAGACAGAAATTATCGAACCCCGAACAACAAATCACATCGTCCTGGAATTCTATCAGCAACGTCAGTTGACACTGCGCGAGGAAACAAGGTGCCCGTTGCCCCAGATGGCCTCACGTCATTAATACAATATGTCTGTAAGAGATCAGAATGTCTGTAATAAGGTAGAGGTCAGCGAAAGATGATGGAGGGAACATTCAGATCGTGTTGTTGGCAATCTTCCAGCTTTCGGTCGTTATCGCAAGGAATAACAGAATATAAGATTACGAACTAAAACAAATTCGAAGTCTTATATTCTGCACTATTTCTTGTTGCATTCTTAAAAATATTGCATCAAACACAAAAGTATCGTTATTAAATATTTATTTTATACAATTACATGTTTTGTATTAAAAACAAATACTAATTAATTTTAATTACATTTTGTGATATTGTTTGTTTTATTGGAATATTTATTGACGTTCGTGTTCGTATTTATTCTGTCATTCTATTTCAGTTAATATTATGTATTCTATTATTCTTTAGAACTTATACTGATCGCATTTGCTAATCAATTTGTTCTTATGTAATCGAACTTATACTTCGATTAGAGTAAAACGAAATAAAATCAGTTGTTTAGCTCTAGGGATCTAGATGCAGGCTGTTCCAACTGTTATAGTAATATATCTAAAACTGTGAGACCTTCCTTAAGCCATCAGGATTCGATAAGAAGATTCGGCTGTTATTTCTAGCGACCACGTAGTGGTTCTTTCATTTATTTGCTCGTCTTAGAACATATTACGGGTTTCATAAAATATTTTATGGATTTTATAGCGTTTTACAATGCTTTTAGAAATAGCAAGTCTATTATTCTTATGAATAAATTTTCTAAAGCAATCTTAATTTCTGTTTAAAATTATTTTATTGTGCTGAGGTTTGTCTGTAAAATATGAAGGTTTCGCATAAAGAAAACAAGTTATATTAAAAGACACCTACCCAAGGGTCATGCAGTGGGATTGAACCTGGAACCAAGTGGCTGTGAAACGACCTTATTACCACACAACCATAAATACCAGTATTTACTGTCACTTGTTTGTGGGGTATGGAAGGGTTGGACACAACATGCATGATGAGAGGGGTGGCACGAGGCCAGCCAATTCTGATGAGCAGAAACCATTATAAAAGGGTCCAAGAATGGAGACAGCAAACCTGTGATGGGTCGAGGCCCAGAATGCGATACAGAGGTCCTCGTCTGAATAGGGTCCATTATGTGTCTGTGTTCACCAGCAGCAGCAACACTGTCCTGTGTGTGCAAGCAATAATCCATTTTGGGGCCTCACTAAGCTTTGTAGAGCATCATTAATAATTGTTTTAAACCGGCCAGGCTGCGGCACAGTATGCTGTTTGTGAAGTGATGCAGAAAACAACATCAACTCGTGAGATACATTATTTATTTCAACACAAGTTACAGTGAAAAATCTGGACATCTCCATCAATATTTTCTTACAAATTTCTTTTTTTTTATACAAACTTCAGGAATTTCCCCCCCACAAAAAAAAGTTTAATTCCACGAAAATAATAAATAAATAAAAAAAACTGTTCTCATTTATTTTATTTGTTTTCACTTCTGATGTCATTTTATTTTTCTAATAAAAAAAAAAAATTGGATCCCCTCCAACGCACACAATTTCCTGGCTGACAGTCCATTATGTGAGGGGGCCAACATATTTGCAGCTTGGTTACCAATATGCTTCAATATGGTCAGCAAGATATTCCAATATGTCTAGTCATATACATATATATATGTATATACAAGTATATATATATATGTATATATATATACACACACACACAAGTATATATATATGTGTATATATATATATATATATATATATATATATATACACACA
>NC_069000.1:47339949-47351360 GCF_001194135.2 Octopus bimaculoides
AAGTATATATATATGTGTATATATATATATATATATATATATATATACACACACAAGTATATATATGTGTATATATATATATATATATATACACACAAGTATATATATGTGTGTATATATATATATATATACACACAAGTATATATATGTGTGTATATATATATATATATATATATATATATAAACACACAAGTATACATAGGTTTTCTTATAAATGGCCAGATGTTTCAACTATTGTCTCTCCTGCAGAGATGACTCAAAACATCTGGCCATGTTGTAAGAGAACAATAAACACAATGTACACACACACACACATATATATATATATATATATATATATATATATACATACATATCCATAGTAGAATTACCAATATATTTCCACAGTGTGGTAACCAGCAGTCGTCCATAGTATAGTTTCTAGTGTATTAAGACAGTGTGGTTATCAACAGATTCCAATTGTGGTCACCAACAGACCCACAATCTGGTCAATGAGGTGGTCACTAACATACACCACAATTACAACGTAGGTTTCCTGTACATCATGCCGGAGATATATACAAAAATAGAATTTTCTCCAAAATATTGAGATTAAGGAATTCCAAATCTAATGTTTGGTACCAAATCTGAAGAAAATTTGAAAGAATGGATTTAAAAAGAAAAAGGCATTGGGAGTGAAGATTATAGCATGTATGTACACACACACACACACATGTGGTCTGATCAATAAATATCCAGACTGTTGCTATAGTACGCAGAGTTAAGCAGCCTGGCAAAGATTGACCTTATACTCTGCTGTGCATGCACACTAAATTTCAACGTTCTAGCTCACGTCTGCTGTTTATAGCAGTGCTTGGAAGAAAGAAGTGTAGCGTATGATCATCGCATTGACCATGATGGTGAAAGTTGAGCAGAGAATCTGCATCCAATTTTGCCAAAAGCTTGACAATATCTGCTGAGAGGCCTACACAAAGTTTTCAAAAAGTTTCCATCGTTCTCGACACAATTAAGAAGATCTTGGGCAACTGAAACCCAAGTGTCTTTTCGGTTAACTGAAAGCAGTTTTGATACAAACTTGGCAGACACACATCTCATACCCAAATCTTCAGTGATAAAGAGACTACATTGGACCGTATCTAATCTGCACATCCTCTGATAACTCACGGATGGGGATTCAACGATTTCCCCTCACAGCTGCGATGTTTTTCTCAGTTCTGCTGGTTGCGGGTCTCCCAGAGCGTTCGTCAATATCGACATTTTTCAGCCATCTTGGAACATCTGAACCACTCATACACTTGTGTGCGGCTCATACACTCCTCACCAAACACTTTCTGCAACTTTGTGTTGGCCTCTGAGCAGGTATCACTATGACAACTTTCTCTGTCATGGCCACTGCAATGAACACATGCTACACTTCTTTCTCCCAAGCACTGTTGCAAACAGCAGAAGTGATCCAGAATCTTAAAACTTAGTGCGCATGCACAGCAGAGTTTAAGGTCAATCTTTGCCAAGCGGCTTCACTCTATATGCTTTAGCTTTGTTACTATGGCAACAGTCCGGATACTTATTGATCAGACCTCATATGATATATATATATATGTGTATATATATATATGTATATATATATATATAGACACAATGGTGTGTATGCACATTATAGTGTGTATGTGTGTATATATAGATAGATAGAGAGAGAGAGAGAGAGGTAATTATTATGGCTGGTGCGTGTGTGTGTGTGTTTATGATTGGATACTGGTAAAATTCATTCAGCTTTTGAAGAAACCATTTTGATGACCTTTGACCCAAACTTCCTGTTTTAAAGTGACCTAAATAAAAACCTTCAATCAAATTTACCTGGAAATTTATGTTGCAAACCTTTAGCTTAGAAACAAAATTATTTTACTGAATTCTTCATTATTTTCAAAATTAATTGAAACAAAGGAAGTGGACTTCAACAGAAAAATAGGGTAAAGAACTGGTTAAATAGTTACCTAGACGTACAGGGTTAGCAGATGGTATGTGGAGCATTAAATAGTTAATTAGAAATATGTATTCAAAGTTATGGTTAACATTTTATATAGGGAGTAGTAAACCTTTCGAACCCAACCTGTCTGAGCCCACCTCTGCTTCTATGATACCAATTTCCTGTTTTAAAGTGATTTCAATCAAAATCTTCCATCAAAATTTCATGCTAGTTCTAAACACCAGACTGATAGAATTATTTGACTAAATTTCCCATAATTTTTTTAAATGATTTAAACAAAAAACTTAAACTATAAACACATGAAGAGTAGGTGTATATAGATTAGGATTATTGCAGAAGAATTTTACTGAAACAGCAGACGACATTTAGTTACCAGCTAAAAGGGTTTTTATTACCTGGAGACAGGTGTACCTTATCTAATTGACTGTTAGGTGTTTATGTCTTATGTAACTTCCCTCCCAAAGTTGCTAACGTGTTAGAAAGTTTAATATTTCCTTCATAAGAATACAGCTCCCACCTTAGAGACTGTGCACATATACACTCACGCTTAGGGACATTACACAACCACTGGACCCCACCGAGTTGTGTCCACTCCATGACACACTGCTACTAGGACAGCTTCTGCTCCTTCGAATTTACTGTGTTCAATGTCCTCTCTTTGCTCTACCAACAAACTCCCATTAGTTTCAAACTGAACACCAGTCACACTAGGCACAAGGCAAGCAATCTTAAGGGGAGAATTCTAGTCAAGTCTCGCCACTCCAGGACTTGGTTGCTAGTTTCTTTTACCAATCCCCAGAAAAAGATGAAAGGCAAAGTCTTCACTGGTTCACTCTCAGGCCTTACAAGTTTCTTCTCTAAATCTTGGACAGATTCAGCTATGAGGCCATCCATTTATGGAGCTCCCACAGAGAACCTGTCTTTAAACTCTCCTGTTTTGACCTGAAGAACTAAAATAAATAAGGGGCTCAGAATCAAGCCCTGATGAACCCTTAAACTGAACTTGTCTCACCTTCTAGCAACATCTCTGGACATCACTTACATCAACACCCGGTTTCCTTAGTAACCTTCAGATTACTGACCACAATACCCAGCCAAAAGTCATCTCTGGTTCAACAAATGCTGGACATAATGACTTACCCTTAAAAATTTCTTCTTTGGTTGTCTTACGAGGAGGAGAGCATCAGTTGGACCCCCCCTTCCTCATATGACCCAAATTACATTTCTTTCCACTAAAGCTAATCTGTGTGTGTGAGAGAGAGAGAGAGAGAGAAAGAAAGTGTGTGTGTGTGAGTGAGAGAGAGAGAATGTGTATGTGTGTGTACAAAGCTAAGTGTTGGCTGTACAAACAGGAAAGAAACTGCTTAATGTATGTAACAAGAGTTTATTTAGTTTTTGAAAAGCAGTGAGAAGTCGTCCCTGTGACTAACGAGAGTTTCTCAGTTTGTGCAATTGTACAGGTGAAATCTTCATGCTTTTGTTATGGCCAGAATAACTGCACAAAACAAAAATCTGAACAGCAACAGAGTGAAAACTCACTTTTCAAGGAACACACACACGCAGGCACACACACACACAGAGGCAGGCACACATGACTTCTGCTTCCGAAGTGATTTTTAGTTTCAGTAAACAATTATGAAGATCACAGAATTGAAACAAAAACATCCATTTGTAATTAGGGGAAGAGTGAGAGAAAGAGAGAGAGAGAGAGAAAAAGAGAGAGAGAGAGTAAGAGGGAGAGAAGGGGTGGGGATGGAGAAAGAAGAGTTCTGTATTCTGAGGACCCAAAGAACAATTCACATTGGGTGTCAAGATTAGAAAATCTCAAAGTAACCCTAAAATGGATGTTTTTACTTTTTGTTGTTGGTTTTTGTTTCTGGGATTGGTTAGTTCTTGTAGTAGAAGTGTTCTGTTAGAAAATAAATTGTCCTGAAAGTAATTGCAGCATGAAATATGGTGAAGACAACAGGTAGGGTGGGGGGATCATAAACCAATGACCTGACAGTGGATAAGCCCACCCTCCCCAACGTGATCGGCGTCGACATTTACAGGTTCAGATATATTTACAATGGGTTCAACCAAGTTTATGGCTCCGTCAGATAGTGTCTGTCACTTCCCTCTTGGAGAAAGTCTTGAAATACATAAATAATTAACATGAGAAGGCAATTAGAGACGGTCATTTATTTTATGTGTTGAGTGTGGGTGCTATGTATAGGTAGGTAATAAGGTAGATAGAAAAGTAGGCAGACAGGTAGATAAAAGGTAAGTAGTCAGGTAGGTAGATAAATAGGCAACTAGATAGGTAGTAGGTAGGAAAGAATAATAGGTACAAAGATAGATATGTAGATAGATAGGTAGTACATATATAGCTATATATATATATATATATATATATAATGAGAGAGAGAGAGAGAGGTACATAAATAGATATGTATGATAGTAGATAGATGGATGGATGGGAAAGAAGGCATCTAAATAGGTAGAGATTGATAGATAAGTTGGTATGCTGATAGAAAGGGAAGTTAGGTTGTGCAGAAGTGAGAGCCAAGTGGTACAAATGAGATTTATTCATAGAAATCTGCATGATTAAAGACATTTGCACAAGAAACTCAGACATAAAATGTGAGTAAAATGTTGTGTAAAGGGCTAGAGGAGGGATCAGGTTATTCACAAATGGTACAATTAAGGCTCAGGAGGATTATAATAATCCAGAGAGAGGGAGAGAGAGAGGAACAGTGATTAAGAAGACTTTTCTTCATCAATCTCACCACACAGTTTATTATAAGTTTAATACAATTAAGAATCAACTTTTTTCACATTACTTTTGAGGTTTTTGGATGTAGGGTCAAGAAGTACTTGTGGCTTCTGGTAAGAGCCTTTCCTCGTGTTTAAAACTGATAACTGACCGTGATTGCCATGAGAAACATTGGTTGGATTAGAAGAATTCCAGTGATTATTGGAACAAGTTCCACTTGAACCTGCAGCTGTAGAAATCCCATAAGATGGTAAATGTTTGCAGTCTGTGGTAGCTTGTTCTCCAGTCAAATCAACAAACATACATTCTGTTATTTCGTTTTCATTACAATTCACTTCATTTTTCTGCTTTAACTGTCTTTTGTTGACCAAACTCTGTTTACTATGATTCACCTTCCAGCCAAGATGACACGAAACATGTTTTTCTAACCGAGACACCATCTGAAAAGTACGATTACATTTGAGACACATTCGTCTTTTAAGGTCCATGATTGTTTTCATATCAACTTTACTTTTAGTTAAAGATAATTTGGACAGCTTACTTACAGAACTACTGTGGTGGCATTGGTTAAGGTCCTTATTTCTCCGAGAGAGAGATTTCCATTTTGAAGATTTCTTAGTGGACAATGATGGAAATGATTTATTTTGAGTTTGTGAACGCCGTCGCCATGAACCTGTTGGTTTCTTGGTCAATCTATTTAAGTCAGTAATATAATGGTTTAAGGCTTTCACTGATAATGTGAATATCTTACAGAGGTGATGCTGCCTTATATGTAACTTACACATGTGGCGTTTGGCAGCAGAGAACAGACATAGCTTGCATTTGTAGCGTTTCCATTTGATACACTTACCATTTTTAGGTGATGACTTTTTTATTGTTTGCTTGTCTTCAGTGGAAATCTGTTCCACAGAATTGTTTTCAAAACCCGACAAAGCAACTTCAAAATTTCTTTCTGGAGTTTTATCACACTGGGAAGGCTTGGTCACATGATCTTTTGGATTTAAATAGTTGGATGTTTGTTCATTATTGAAATTATTTGAGAAACTTTGAGATATGACAATCACATCTTCAGTGTCTGCTGAACAACTTGCATCAGGCAAACACTTATTGGCAGCTGTTGATAAATGCTCCAAGACTTGCACCTCGTTATTACAGCAAGACTTACAACATATTGAGTCTGGACAGCTTGTTTCAACTAAATTAACAGGACATTGTTGTATGTTGGGGATATGCCTACCTACAACACCTGAAACATTATTTTCACTGTTTAATACAGCTGCTTCCGAACAAGAATTTAACTTCTCAGTCCAACATTGTGTAGTTACAACAGTTCTTAATTCTTGGTAAGGAACATTAGGACTATTTTTCACAGCAATAATTTCTACGTCTTTTGTCTCAAAATTGCCACATGTGTTGGTATTGTTACCATTTGCAGCAATGAGTGGTACCTGTGTGTTGTTGTTGTTACTGTTGTTGTTGTCGACAGAACAGATACTTACAGGTATTACGTTTAAAGTGGGACTGATTTCATTTAGGTTGGGATTAAGGAGTACAGTTGGGGTTGTCTGTGGCTGGGTCTTTACAGTCACATTAAGCTTTGGATTGCTATTGATGGATTCTAGAGGAAAAAGTAAGACCTTACTTTCGCTCAGTTTTGGATTGGCAAGGATCAAGCTGTCGTTCATCACAGATTTAGCTAGAGTGTTCAAAGTACCATTTATTTTGGTTAGTTTGGAATTATCTGTTACTGGAATCTGTGTGACAGGCTGCACTTTTGGTGCGATATTCCGAGGAGGGCGAACATTATCAATTTTAGTCTGTGATCGATTCTGAAGCTTCGATGATTGTACCTTGTAGGCAGAGTCATTACCAATGTCCGGCCAGTCAAATGAGTTACTGCCTTCTTTCAGAGAGGGCAGAGGGCTCCGGACATTTCGGACTGGCTGGTTAACATGTTCCCAGTCGATACAGTCACGCAAGTGGTCTCGAAGTGATTCAATCTTGGGGAATATTTTACCACAACTCTCACAGCGAAATTTCTTCCGACCTCTTGAAGATTTTGGCATTATTCCTCGTATTAATTTCTGTTGCAAAATTTCATTTTCATATGCCAGCTGTTCTTCCTTCAGAGCCAGCAAATTTGCCTGAGCTTTCTTTTTAGCATCCAACATATCTTTGGCACTGTTGTTGGTAGATGGCAATTTGTTCTGCAGTTTCTCAGAACTGGAATATCCACGAGGCTTCAACCAGTCACTTTTGTTCACTTTATGTCTCAAACCATTTATAGGGTGACATTGAGAACTGCTGTTTGCATTGGAACAACAACTGTCTGATCTTTCTTTTAGCTCGTCTGCATGCACAGTCAGCAGATGATCGCCTAAACTTTTCTGATTAGATAACGTACGGTTACATTTTAAACAGATACAGTTCTTAAAATCAGCTAAATCAGACTTTAAAAATGGTTTATCCAATTCAGAGTTAATTTTGGTTTCTGAGGCAACAGGAATGGGTGTAGAGGGGGATGTATTTAATTTGTCACAAGATTCTGACTTTAATTCACAAAAATTACTCCCCGTTTTAGACTCTTTAGAGATGTCGGTGTTGTCATTATTTTCATCTTTCTGTTCCACAGAACATTCATCTCCATCGCTTGGAATCACTTTGACAGCTACCTGCGTATTTTCCATGGGTTCCAAACTAAATAACTGTGTTGGTTGAGGATTGTCACGTGCAATTTCCAACTGTTTCTGGACAGCATCATAAAATTGACTTTTCGTAGGTCCATTGTTGGGTAACATCTGTGCACAATGATTAACCTGGCTGCTTTGTAGAACCTTTTTTGCAAGATCTACAGAATGCTGCAGGAAATCTTTATGATCTTCGTATATATTTGGTTTTACAGTGACCGAAGCTTTCCCTTCCTCATCGGGTAGACTGCGATTTGCAATCTGTATATCTGTAGCACTATCATGGCGCTGTTTGCAGTAAATTCGCTTGTGCGCCACGAAATAAGGCACATCCCGGAACAGATTTGAACAGGTGCGACATTCTAGAATGATGTGGGTCTCTTTGAGAAGGTAAAGTAATAATTCACTGGTGCCAACACTCACATATTTCATCAGGTCAAGCAAGGACAGATGCAGTTCTTTATGAGGTGAATGCTGTTGTAGCCGAGACAGATCAATATTCTCTACCGCCTCCATCACTAGAAGAAAAAAAAAAAAAAAAAAAAAAAAAAAGAATAAATACTAAAATTCAAACTCAGAAATTTTACATTTAAATTTACAATGATTGTTGTGGCTAGAGAATATATTCCCTTTATTCATTAGATTTGAAATTCAACAGGGATACTTACGATGAAACCCTTCATACCAACCTTCCTCAGGTTGACTATGGTTCTATGACACAAAGGGATCCAAATTAAAAGCTTAAAATTTCAGGTTAATTTAGGTTCCAAACTCCAACTTAATAAGCTATTTCAATAAATTCTTCATTAATTTGAAAATTAGTTTAAATAAAGGCAGTGCATTTCAACAGAAATATGGGAACAAAAGGGTTAAGAAGTAAACAAGGGGGAAACCTCCAAGCATTAAATCCCAAATTTAACATTGGATGTTTGCTCATGGCAAAACTGAAGACATAATCACTATTTAAAAAAAGGGGGGGGGGATTTTGTGCCCAATTTTCGGTGCCTTTAACAGAAACCATTCTGAAAGTATTATGGACAGGTCTTTGGTTTGAGGATAATTTGATCAAAGCAGTCTCAGAAAGAAAGAATTAGTAAAATATAAAAGTTTACCAATTATTTTGAAGGAGCAACTTCAACAAGATAGGAATGGGTAAACCGTAAGAAAATCAGGAATGAGGAATGGAGAAAATACTAAATAACTGGCAAGGAATGTAATAATACAAGCGACTCCACAAAGCCAGTCCTCGATGAATGTGACGCTAATAGCTAACAGACACACGAGGCCCACACAGGATCTAGTTTGATGCGATCTGTTCTCGTACTTGACTGCTGAGGTATTTTACCGAACCCGGAACGATGAAAACCAATCTTGACTCGGACAGGATTTGAACGTACAAGGAGGTAACTAAATAGAGCCTTAACGGTTCAAAAGTCAGAAAAACATTAATTTCCAACATAGATACACGGAGAGAAAAATGAGCAAAGGTTTAAAATAGTTAATATTGATCTCGCAAATGAACTCATGAATATTCATAACATTACAGTGATGAAGTAACGTTAAAATATGTAAAAGTAAAAGGAAGAAATAAAATTTAGATTGAAGTGTTAAGTGTAGTCGCTATGGGTCCTATGGGTCCGTTGTGGGTAGAGAGAAAGAGAGTGGGAGTCCGCTTTAATTGCGTGGGTCGGACGAGGGTTTATAAAACTTGAAGGAGTGTTTCAACTTCTTACACGTGCGTATAAGAGTATGAATGAATATGTGTATATATATATATATATATATGAGTCAAAGTGTGTATAAGAACGAATATTCATGTAGTAATGTGTGTATAAGTGAGTTTACGATTGACAGCGGGTATGGGTGTACGAGAGTGTGTGTGTGTGTAAGGGAATGAGAAAGTAAGTGGTGTATGTGTGTGTATGCGTGACTGAATGTGTGTGTGTATAGGCCCGTACGTATATTCCTATGTACACATTAAACAAGACAAACAATATATGGCTTATCATATTGTTTCACAAATACGTATTTCGTCTCCTTTTATCTTATATTCACCCCACCCACATCCCTCAATCCGATATTCTGAATATAAAAAAAGCCTTATATTTTATGGACAAGACAAACCTCAAAAGACAAAACAGTGAACAAGAAAATTAAAAGAACAGAAAAGGTCAACGATGGGGGTCAAACGGTACGGGTCCACCAAAGAGTATAAATGAATCGGGTGTTGTTAAGTTAAAGTATCCTGGTTGTTGGTCTTTGATGGTTCCTGCCATCTCCGCCCTAAATTGCTGACTTTTTAAATATCTGTATGTGAAGTTTTACTGAAATAACGACAAAGAGAGAGAAGGTGGGGAGAGACGATTATGATGAAGATAATAAAGAGAAATCGTTAATTATATAACGTGTGTGTGTGTGTGTGTGTGTGTGTGTGAAAAGGGCCAGGTGAGTAATGGAATGGTGGGGTTTTTTTTCTTTTGAAGAACAGTTCTTCGAGACGATCAGGTTTTACGTGATGAGAGAGTGAGAAAATAGTGAGAGTATGTTTGTGTAAAAGAGGAGGAGAGAGAGAGCGAGAGGAGGAGGTCAGATAGGAGAGCAGGCAGACAGACAGACAAAGGAAGACAGACGGACAGAGGTACACACACACCACACATTAGTAATACAAATAAAAAAGAAACACTCAGAGAGGGAAATGCACACAGACACACACACATATGTAGACAGAGGTATACAGCGACATACATATACACACAAATACACCCATCACCAGATATCTACCCATTAGTGCGCGCGCGCGCGCACTCAGGGACAGATGCACTACACACATATAGACAATGTTACACAGCAACACTCACACACGTTTATACATTCAAATACATCTCTTCACACAGAGAAATAAACGCATATACACACCCATCCACACACACACACAAATATATATATATATATATATATCCATTGACACAAGGACAGAGATGCAACACACACATAGAGACAATATTACACAGCGATACCCACACATATATATACACAGAAATACACCCATCCATGCACCTCCACCCACACACATATATATATATATATATATATATACACACCCATTCAGGGCCAGAGGAGTGCAGTAAAGAGGACGAAAGTGTATATAAATGTATAGTTGTTGAAGAAATAGCAGCAATGTGACAAAGTTGTCCTCATCATGCTGCACAATGTGGAGTGCATCGTAAACGGTGTGTGTAGAGTTGCAAGCAAAGTGCAAGTGGTGGCCCTCGTTGGGAAGTGTGTAAGGAAGGAGGAGGGGGAGGAGTGTCACCGCCGTGAATATGTATGAGGGGATGCATGTATGTATGTAAAATGGTGTGTAGGCCACGTATGTGATGTGTGTGTGTATGAGAGAGAGAGAGAGAGAGAGAAAGAACGAGAGAAGTGTATGAAAATGTATATAGGTAAGTATCCGTGTGTATTATCTGTCTGGAATGTGTGTGCGTGTGTTCATACATGTGCCTGTATGCGTGAACATCGCTTGCAAATGTGTACATACATACACACACACACATATATTGGTGTGTAGATTACATATATATCTGTTTTAAACGAAAGCCAACGAGGAATCCTGTACGCGGTCGCTCGACCTACTAGAAATAGCAGCCAAAACCACCCTTCCCAAACCCACGGTCTTAGAGAAAGAAAAGGACACACCAGATATTGTAATGATAGAGACTTTAAAAAGACGAGAGGGTCATGGCTGAAATGTCTTTGATCATGTAACTGCATGATCAGACAGATGGCCTGGGGTTAAACAGCAAAGGCATGTATTTGTTCCTCTCTCTCTCTCTCTCTCTCTCTCTCTCTATATATATATATATATATATATATATATATATACACGCGCGCGCACACAACACACGAGTGTAACTAAGTTATAAATTCACCTTACAGATTTGTGCTTGTGTGTGTAGAGAGACACACACACACATTATATATA
>NC_069000.1:47351404-47352790 GCF_001194135.2 Octopus bimaculoides
ATATATATATATATATATATATATATATATATATATAAGGAGAGTGTGGACAGTTAGGTCGGGTAGGCACCAAAAACAAGACCACGACCAACACTGACCGGAAGAGAGAAATACTGGGGGGGGGGTCTTTTTGAAACATAGGTACTCACAATATCGATGACGGATATACACACACACAAAAGATGACGACTGCACACTTGTCTCTTTTATAGACACAGATGACGGACAGACTTGTATCACACGCACACACCGTCTCTCTCTCTCTCTCTCTCTCGCACACACACACAGACTCACACATATTAACATGTAAGCTGGTATACATACAATTTCAATGGTCGGATTTATAGGCTGAAATAATGGGAAATTTGCGACCGACATCTATGTTTTACGCAAAGAACCTGAAACCGAAGCGGTTCCGACCGGGAATCGAAACTAAACCAGACACGCTTCACCGACGACAATGTACCTCGGTATTACAGCACCAGCCATCAATACGTACAGCCGTGTGTGTGTGTGTGTGTGTGTGTAGATAAAAGAGAAATAACATTTCTTATTTGGGCATGGAGCGATTAGATCTTGCAAAGAAGGACGGAAGACGAGGTGTTGTGAAGTATATGCTTCACCCAACAACAAGGGCAGTGTCAAGGTAATGTAATAATTAAAGCAAGACGGATACTTACAGAAGAAAATGCTCTGTCACAGGAGGACAGGGTGACAGAGTAATCCAAAATGTATCAGAAGAGAGAGAGATAAATGGCTGGAGCAGTAGAAGACTAACAATACACCACTAACCACCACCACATTTACTAACACAGTCACTTACTCTCCCTCTCTCTCTCTCAGGATATCACTCAGTGACTGATTTGTCTGTGTAGCTCAGAGGTTAACATACAGGATTGGATGTTTGTCTACGGTTTGAGTTCAAATCACGCCGGGATCGACAAATCGTTTTACATCTAACCGAGAGCAGTTCTACCAACATATAATATCCCAGAGATATACTGAAAGGACTGCATTCTTTAATCTGACAATATTTTAGCTTGTGTGGGTTTCTTTTCAAATAAATTAATACCTGATTAAAAATAATTATGTAGCGACGAGAAAACGTCAGCGCACCTTGTATTAATATTATTGTAAACAAGGGGCAAGTTTCGCCTTTATAAAACCTCTTCATTGAACCGAGACTCCTCTGGAGTTACGAAAGGATGAAAGTATCACAAATATAATATTGTACACGACTGTAGGCGTCGAAAGCATATTTCAAATGGAAAGGTGTAATTAAGTGAAGACTTGTTTAATCCCAGGACAAGGACACCTATAATCAAAACGCATACCAGTCGTTTATTCAACGCATCCTTCGTGTTTTTTAAGGCGTTGGCGCGTGAA
>NC_069000.1:47352806-47355335 GCF_001194135.2 Octopus bimaculoides
GGGGGGGGGGCGAGATTCCTGACATTTGGCTGCTACGTGTAGCAGGTCAAACGACTACGTCGAGGTTCGTATTGAACGTTGTCTCGCCGCAACGGCATTACAGTATTTTCATTTTTGACTGTTTAGTGAGGGAGAGGGAGGAAGCACCCAGGATATATTTTTCAGGCCTTTGAGATTAATGGGAGGAAGGGAGGAAGCTAGCCTCAAACCAGAGCCCTAACATGAATGCTAGCAGCAGAACAGACCGCGATTAAGACAACCAACGACCAGGTGGGAGTGTTAAATAGGATGGCCTATTTGCGTCTACTCCCTCAAGAAATTACAATACAAATTGCTGGAACAAATCTCATTTAACACTCCAACAATTCTGCTTGGGTTGGTGTTTTATTCTAAGATCTCAGAAAAGGTGAAAGATAAGGTTGGCCTCAGCAGAATTTGAACTCAAAACTGAACAAGAGCTGGAATAAAATTCTTCAAATCACTTTAGTCTATGCTCTAATGAGTCTGCCTATTCTGCCGTATAGCTATCAATACTTAGGTACCATGTTGTGGTACAGCTACCTTAACTAGGTGTTGTGTTGTAGTACAGATGAGTAGCCAGCCACATTTGGTACGGTTAGCTATAATTAGGAACCTTGATTTGGTACTGTTGACTGTAAGTAGGTACCTAGCTGCAACTAGGTGCTGTGTTATGGTACTGCTACATGCAACTAGATACTTTATTTGGTACAGCTAGCAGCAACTAGGTACCCTGTGGAACATCTAAATACTATGTAATAGTACAGATAGCTATATCTAGGTACTTGGCTGTGGTATAACTATGTACAACTAGTACTGTGTTGTGGTATTTTGTGGTACGTGTTGCTTCAACAAGGTAGTTGTAGTACAGATGGCTTTAGCTAGGTACCTTGTGATACAGCAAGCTAGCTGCAACTAGGTACCTTGTTGTCATGCAGTTAGCTACAACTAGGTACTGTGTTTTGGTACATCTAACTGCAACTGAGTATCCTGTGGTACATCTAACTGCAACTGGTGCCATACTTTGGTACATCTAGCTACAAACAGATGTTGTGTTGTGGAACAATTATCTGCAATCTAGCACTGGTTTAACCAATAATAAAATTTATCGCTTCTCAGCCTTTTGGCTAAGATCAAAGTGTAGTATCAGTTCTTATCAGCTTAATATTTGGGGACCATCAATATTAAACTGATTTTTAGAACGAGGCGAAGAATTAGGGGCTTGCTCCACCTTTGCCACGGGTTGGCCTGGTATAGCAGTACTTCCAGGATTCAGCCCATCTCCCACCCAGGAAATAAAAATAAACCAATAAGCAAATTAAACGTGTTTAGGGCAACAAGGGAAGGACAGCACAGAAATGGTAAATGGTTTACAGCACAAAAGAAATCACTTTAAACAAACTGTTATTTGAGAGTGCCTTTCCAAATGCAGACATAACCTTTTGCATATTTTTAACATTAACAGTCACAAATGGCCCAGCTGAGCTTCCATTTCCTCAGTTGAAATGTCTTAAAACTCCCATTAGAACAACAAAGCAACAAGGCAGGTTGGACACCGATCTCTGACGAAGTAGAGCAGCAGATATGTTACGTAAGATTAATTTTAAGGATTTGATCAGACTTTGCAATTAAAAAAAGTTGGAATTACATATATATGAGGACACCAAAATCTTTTTAAGTGCTTAAGGCCTCAATGGGTTTTAATCCAGCCCTGATATTATCATATCCACTGCTGTGAAAGAAGGTACTTGAAAGCAAAATATATAATTGACATAGATATAGAGCTACCTTTTATGTAATTCAGTTTGATTATGAAAGTAGAGCAAAGTAGAACTTAGCTACATCACACAGCACACTAACGTCTGCAGAGAGAAACACAGCACAACATTAAGATGGGAACCCATTCATCTATTAATTATATTAGAAATACTGAGTTCAATTGTTAGTTTAGACATTATTCATAGACCACTGCATCTGGATTTACATATACATGGATGTATCTCAGACATCTGAAAAATCAGTGTGTGTGTACGAGAGAGAGAGAGACACACACACAAACATATTTATTTAAGTCAAGACATGCAAAATAAGATGATTAGGTTATGAGTGAAGTTACTGCTAGTTTGTCACATGATTACATGACTGACTAGACTATCAGATATTTGTTACACATCGCCAATCACAATGTGCTTTGCAGTGTTTCAGCCTTCAAGTGACACCAGCCTGCTAGTTAGGCAAGCAGGCCAACATTCCTCCCTGATTGAAAGGGGGGACTGGAGTAATGTGAAATGAAGTGTCTTGCTTGAGAACAATGTGCTGCCTGGCCTGGGAATTGAACCCACAATTTAGCAATCATAAGTGCAACAGCCTAACCACCAGGTCACATATATACATGTATATATATATATATATATATATATATACACACACACACCAGCAGTGTGTATATATGTATGTATATATATATATATATATATATACACACACACACCAGCAGTGTGTATATATGTA
>NC_069000.1:47355728-47361604 GCF_001194135.2 Octopus bimaculoides
CCCACCTCTGCCTCCCCATGCCCACCTCAGCCTCCCCATGCCCACCTCTGCCTCCCCATGCCCACCTCAGCCTCCCCATATTCTTATGAATGAAGTAAGTAAAAGATGAAAGATATATATCATCATCATCATTGTTTAACGTCCGTTTTCCATGCTGGCGTGGGTTGGACAGTTTGACTGAGGTCTGGAGAGCCACCGGCTGCACCAGGCTCCAATCTGATTTGGCAGAGTTTCTACAGCTGGATGCCCTTCCTAACACCAACCACTCTGAGAGTGTAGTGGGTGCTTATAACATGTCACCGGCATATGTATATATAAATATATATACATACGAAGCATCATATGTATATATAATGTATGTTGGCTCCACCAACATGGACTGCTCCCGAGACTCCTCTGGTTGTTGACGCTCCATGATGTTCCAATGACAAGCATTGAAATGGTGGAGAGGAAGATAAATGAATAAATCTGAAGATGACTAGGAGTTCCTCCAAGTTTCACATCAATAGGTCCTTACATAAGATCAGGACAGCTACAACTTCCCCTGTCATGTGTTGTGGAGTAAATTAAAGTAACAAAATGTAATGTTGTAATGATGTACAGAGACTCCAAGGACGAGCTTGTCAAACATGCAGGTATTACCACAAGGTCTGGGTGAAAGTGGGTAGCTAACACCGCTGTCGCTCAGACTTAAGGGATGCTGGAGCTATGTGACATCATTAGAGCTACATGCAAGGGTTGCCAGGGTCTTGGGTCTTCCTATTTCCAACAATGGAAGAAAGCAGACACCAGTGTGATAGAGGGACAGGGAGGAGAGGAGCAAATGGATAGAGATGGGGACAGAGGGAATGCAGTGAGTGGTGAACCTGGGTGGAAGATGGTCAATCATGAATATGAATAAATATATCTAATCCATAGCAGCAAGGAAAAACAGATGTTAAATGATGATGATATATGTATGTCACTTTGATGAATGAGAGTTCAGTTAGACAAAGTGTTCTCAGTTTAATGTTTTGCCATTTGGCCTCCTGTGGGAATACAAAGCTACCCAAGATTTGCAGATCTGGTTGCAGACATTGCAATAGTAGTCTCCGTCATTTAGGGGTAGATAGGACACTGCTCGACACTGGGTGGTTTCCTCCTTCAGGGTGTAGATCATGGCTGCCTCAAAGTCAGAGATGCCTTCGTAGCAAGAACTTCACCCCTGGGTTCCATTCAGTGCTTCCAATTCCCAGGTCCTCACAATTATTTTACAGGTTTTCAATCACAGTAAAAGACTTGCAGGCAGAGGATCCTGCCTTATTCCATCGCTAAATATAAGAATCAATGGCAGTAACAATTCCCTGTTGGTGTTTTGGTCTCTTCAACCACAACACCAGAACTACCTGCCTGGGGCTAACCACTGATGAACATAATGAAATAACTGGACAACAGAACAAAATTGGTTTCATCACATATCACTCATCCTGATATCTCTGTCAACCTTAATGTTTTATCCTATTGAACAAACCTTTTCAATCACCGTCTCTTTTCAGCTAAATATATTGGCTCCCTTTATCTGCAGCTTACAACAATGGTGTATCCTTTTCTTTGCAGCTAATCCAAGGGTCCTGGGCAGTGAGTGGACCCTGGTTACAACAAATCTTCTGTCACCTACACAAGAAGACTTAGTTACCTTCCCATCCAGTATTTTCACACAAAGTTCATCAAACTCACTGCTATCTTCTGGCTTTGTGTCAAATGCATCACTGATGTTCACCTCCCAGGAGACTATCAGCTCGACTGTTTCTTCCCACCTTCATTTCCTTTCATCATATGATGAGATATTTTCACTTTAGAAAGGGAGAAAGCATTATTTACCATCATGGCTACCTCAAAGTCAGAGATGCCTTCATAGCAAGAACTTCACCACTGTTATGTTCCCTCCTTTTCTGGATTAGTCTTCTTTCTCAAACTTTATTCCTCAATATTTCTAGTCTCTCACCATTATTGATTCTCTTTAGCCTCTCGTCTGCTACATTATCCACTAGTCTTAGTATTCTCAACACTTGATTTTGCTGTCATGTATATCTTGTGGACAACTGAAAAATATGTCTCTTTCCACATATGCACAAGCCACTTACATCTATTTTCCAACATTTTGTAGGACTAGGAAGCATGTTGTACATGGAGCAAACCAAAAGAGAAAAAAGTTCTGGTCATCTCCCACGACCAAAGTTCCCTCTATCCTATTTGCTGCTATGACCAAGCAACACTGTCTCTGTCAACTACATTGCGCCCAGATGTAAAGGGTTCAACATGATCCAATGAACCAGAAGACTGTGCCAAGCTCCAATGCTTGATTTGGCCTGGTTTCTATGGTTGGATGCCCTTCCTAATGCCAACTACATTACAGAGTGTCCAATGTGCTTTTCTGTGGAATTGGTACTATTCAGGTTGCTCAGTAACTCAAAAGAGAAGACTGCTTTAACTGAGAGGATGGAGTGAGTGGAGTAATGAAGGAAGTGGTTTTATGCCAGGTGTTGAGAGGTTTAAACATGATAAAGGGACAGCACTATCATCATCATTGTTTTAATGTCCCCTTTTCTATGGTCACATAGGTTGGACAAAATTTGCTGAGGCAGATTTTCAATGGCTGGATGCCTGTCACCATTCCGCACCTGTTTCCAGTCCAGGTAATATTTTCCCATCACCAGATGTGTTTCTACAGAAGACAGGAAGCAAAGGACACTGCATGCATCACAATGACATTCATTTACATCAAATGAATTGACAGAATTATATACAAACATATATTTATACTTTATACACTTTCCTTCTTATATAATACCAGCACAATGTCTTTTCCAAGATGTTGTGTCTTGTCTAAGTGTATTTTGGTTAGCAGCACCATATTTTAGCCCTACGATCTTGTTATTAGGTCCAAAACTGTGACCTCACTAATTCCTTCCAATTTCTGATTCCTCTACATCCCAAACCTCTCCACTTTATCCCAAACTGTAACCTCAGTACTACACCCTAAACTATCACTTTTCAGCTCCTCCTTCCACCTCAATGTCTAGCTATATACACCCTCTCAGCTCCTCCTTACATCAACCCCAATTCAAGAATCTACCTTTCAGTCCCATCTAAATTCCAATATGGTGACAGTCTTTCATTCCTTTGTATAACAAAATAATTTCTTGTAATCAGTCTTTCTTAACAAACTTCATCAACATCCTCCAAAGTCAACATTTCATACACAGCAAAAGAATACAAGTCATTGTTCTGCAGTTACAAATCTTCTCCACAACCAGACGACATCACAGTACAAGTCTCATCATTTCTACAGAGAAAGGCACAACACATCTCTAACCTTCTTCTCTCCAACCTCAAACCAAATTGTTGAGATACATTTTATATTAAAAAAAAAGGGTGGGGGAGTGTCCTCAACTTGGTTGACACAATAAGCACTATGCAGGGATCAACTTCATTCTGTTATTTATAATTCCAGCCTCCTGCACATTAATCATATTACCTGGATATTTTTAAGATCCCCAACCACTCTACAGCCTTCATTAAAGACCAATCAAATCATTAGTAATCTCAATACATTTGTTCATCTCCCATAAATTTCAGTTTTTTGTATCCAGTTTTTACTGTGAAGCACTGAAGTCCTGCATAATATAGTCTTTCACACTGAAGCAAGTCACTTCCTGCTGTTATACACCGCCCACTCCTAACACATTACACTTAGTTGTATTAACTTTCAAATTTACACTCACAGAATCTGAATGAGGACCAAATTGTTGAGATACATTTTATAAACATAAACGGTGGGGAAGTGTCCTCAGTTGACACAATAAGTACAAGGCTCAGGCAGGGATCAACTTCACAGAAATTCTTTATGAGGCTTGGCCTATCGTCACCAGCACCACCCAATGTTTGGGCAGCTTTGATTAGAGTTCATTCTGTTGCAAGCATTCATTCAAACCTCTGTTTGCCTCTGCAGCAGCATTTTACCTGCAGATTTTGAGGTTGGATGTTAACCAAACCAATGAGCATGGAGGCCTACAAAGGCCATTAACATTTCACTTCCTCCTCTAACTTGTAAAATAAAAGAAGGGTCCCTAATCGATTTTATCAATGGTTCCAAGTTCCTCAGCTAAAGTTTTCATGAGCCACCATAAATGTTAGAATTTCCACATATTTCTCTGGATTGACAATGACAAGTTGTTTCTTAACCAAAATATTCCTTGTAGTTTTGTCCCCAGAAATATAATACAAGTGGTCCCACATCTTCATATAAATTCAAGCCACATTAAATCACCCACTCTCACTTTGTCATTTTGTTTCTACCCCCTTCGACTTCATCCCTCAATTAGATACGTTAGTAAACTCTCTTCCTTCCATTTATATTCATCGAATGATGGAGTGGAATGATTTTTAAATATTGATCACCTAAATGAGTAACTGCAGCATTAATTCACCTTATGACAGAACTTTTCAGATCTCAGTTCAGTCACTAACCTTGAATGTGCAAACAGTCCTTAATATTATAGGCTCTTGTTGCAGCCACAGTAAGGAAAGGCTCTCCTTATGCTGCATGCAGTCAGTAACTTCTAGAAAATGCAAGGGTCCTTTATAAATATCAGGGACTCTGCTACAACCCCCACAAACATCCTACATCATATCTAATAAGCCAACGCTCTGTAGACTCCTGAAGGCCCATGAGCTAAGTTTAAAAGTTGTTGAGTAAAACCTTTCCAAAACTGTGGGACACTTCATTTAAATAAAAAGAGGATCATTGGTAAAGAAAAGTTTGGGAGACACTGGCTTATGTGGTCACTGAACCTGTTAGAAATAGCTAAACTCACTCCAATCATGTCATACTTTCTTTTAAAAAATGGCACATCAGAGACTGTAGTCCAAAATTCACAAAAAGATGGGATGGCCATAGTTGAAAAGCCTTTAATTACAACAACTAATTAATATTCAACTTACACATATAAAACAAGTCACAGACACAACTACTATGCTCTCTGCCATAGCGACAAACCACTCCTTTCACATCCAGAAGGTCAGACTGAGCACCAACAACAGCTTCACTCGTCTGCAATCACTTGTAAGGTAGTGATACATCTAGGATTCTGCGAGACCAAGGGTCTCCAATACTATTTCTGGACACATTCCTTCGTGAAAATACTTTGCTTTCTCTTCAGTACAAACAACACATGTTACCTTCCGGGATCGGATAGTTTTTCTTAAACACAGACATTTGTATATCTTATTCAGCTCACTCAGTCGTAAATGAGTACAAGTCGAGTGCTGGTTGCAGCCTTCACTCACCCTCCAGCTGTCACATCGTCGATATTCTGCTGGGTCAAGGGCAGAAGGGCCGAGATGGTGAGTCTACATAGGCACCTAAAGCAGTCAGCGAAAGCATGGTACATGCCACAAGCTCTGCTATACTTTTTAGCTTTATGTAGATTTTTATACATGGAATGTGTGTGCTTTTCTTTTTTTACGACTCAGTAGCTGAATAGCTTTCCCATTTCTAACCACTCAACTGGAAAATACGAGATAAATAGTATCAACTAAAATGTCTGATAAACGTAAGAGTTAACTTAGGAGCACAAAACGGTGACGATATCAAGGTTAGAACTCTTGACTGTCTGGTCAGTGGCACAGTTCAATAACCTTCCAACCATCGTGCCTTCACCGTAACAGATGAGCCGGGGAAGAGGCGATATATAGACCGGCATGCTGAAAACCAAATATTCCACAAAATATACATGAACACTCGCGTGTGTGTGTGTGTGTGTATGTTATGTCAATATACATATTATATATATCTATATATATAATATGTATATTGACATAACATACACACACAC
>NC_069000.1:47361757-47374977 GCF_001194135.2 Octopus bimaculoides
ATATATATATATATATATATATATACACACATCCACACACTCGTGGCATTTTTAGAGGCAATATATATAAGAATAAAAGGATATACATAACACTGCGTGTGCACATGGGTACACGCGCTATACATAAACGTACACTACGTGAGTGTGTGTATGCGTGTAGATGAGGGAGAGGCCCACTGTAGTGTCAATATTGTGTAACAGTGAACAAATGAATGTGTATACAAGCGTGGGTGTGTGTGTGCAAACTGTTTTTCTATGTCTAAATACAATCGTTGTTTAACCCTCGGTCAGGCATGATCGGCTACACCTTGCATCAAATACCTTTCAATCATGACCAGTACGTCTTATATTCATTCAGACGATCGGGCGGGATTATAGAAAGATTAGGCTGTAATTTCTAGCAGGTTGGGCGACCCCGTAAAGGTTCCCACATTGTTGTTTCAGTCAGTTGACTGCAGCCATGCTGGAGCACTGCCTATATATATATGTGTGTGTGTATGAGTTATAGTATATACGGGTGTAAATGACTGAAGTGTTTATGTGTATGAGAAAGAATGTGTGTAGGATTTTGTATACGTATATGCGTGTGTGATTGAGTAAGATCAAATAAATGCGTGTGCGTGCATGTATAGGTGTGTGTATGCATGCGTGTGCATGTGTATTTGTGAATACGTGTGCTAGTGTGTTTATGTGTAGCAAATGTGTGCACGTGTGAAAGGCTTCGCGTGTGCTTGTATATATGTGTATATATGGTTTAGTAAATACGTGTGCTCTTTATTACTTGTGCGTAAGCATGTGTAAATGAGTGTACGACTGAGAACATGTGCTTATGTCTACATATTTATGTGTATCTGGGATTATATGTGTTATGTATGTGTATTTGTTATATGTGAGTGAAGCTACACACTCATACTCACTCTCAGGTTGGTTTGAAGTGAGACTCTGCCAGCAGGCCGCTGCCTGTCGAAGTGAAGTGTTGTAGAGAAATTTCAAGTCGAACCCACCTTAACCGTTCTTGGCACCAAACGGAGTGTCTTTTACTGGAGCACGGGTGATGATGGAACAAGGTGGGGTAGGTTGAGTTCCGAATAGAACCACAACCACAACAACAACACGATCAGGAAGAATTCCAGGACGAAGAGACAGACACACGTTGACGACGACGACGATGATGAAGGTGAAGCTCCGAGTTTATATATATATATATATAATATATATATATATAGGCACTGTCGGTGGGGTTGGTCAGGAGGAAGGTATCCAAGTGGTTCGTCGTCCAGAGGTATGTGGTGCCATGTGGGCGGTGCTAACCATTTGAATTGCAATTATGAGACATTTGGTGACAGATCTTCTAAATAAATAATAATGGTAGAAATAGTAGTTGTGCTGATAATATTAATACTGCTCATGTGAAGTAAGATGATGGCAGAGATGTGATGTGTGTGTTGTGAAGAGCATGAGAGGAAAACTGTGGTAGTTAGACCGACATGAGATAGAGAGATGGGGAGAGGGCAGACTGACGAACGGACAGGGTGAGAGGAAGGAATAGAAAACGAGGGGGAAAGACAGATGGAGAAGAGGTGAGATGGTGAAACTCTGAGGGAGAGAGAGGAAAGCGAAGGAGACAGTACAGGGATGGATAATAAAGTGAGAAAATAGAGAGGGGGAAACAGTGGCAGACAGCGAGGGGGGGGGGATGAAGAAGAGGAAAGAGGGAGAGGAGAAAAGAAGAAAAAAGGGTGATAATGAAATAGAGATAAAGTAGAGAAAGATAAAGTGAGATAATATTGAAAGAAAGTGAGAGGGCGATGTTATAGAGAGAGGGTAGAGATTGAAAGAGAGAAGGAAAGAATATGGGGTGAAAAAAAAGGGGTAGAAAGTGAGTGGAGGAAGAAAGAGAAAGATAAACAATGAAGAGTGGAGGAGGAGCAATGAAGTAGAGAGGGGAATAGAAGGGTGAAAGGAAGAGTCGCAGTAAGAAAATAAGTGTGTGAAAGAGAGAATAGAGAGTGTCAAAGAGTGACAGAGAGAGGGAGAGATTGTGACAGATACGTGAGAGAGAGAGAGAGAGCGATCAGAGAGAGTGAGTGTGTGAATGAGAGAAGTATTAGAGAGAAAAAAGAAGAGTGTGCACGAGAACGATAAAGGAGGAAAGAAGTATATGTCAAAGAGAAAGAGAGAGAGGAGGGAGACGGGGGTAGGATGTCGGCTAGAACGAACATTATCATCATTAGCATCATTGCTATCACCATCGTCATCATCATCATGGTGATGATGTTTGGTACGGCTGCCGCCGAATGGAAGTTGGAGTTTTAGCCAGGTGAGGAAGATGGCTGGCAACCTTCGACTCCATCTAGACTTTATAAGTTCGGGACATAACATAAAACTATGAGCTGACATTTTCTACACACTTGCTGTGTGTGTGTGAGAGAGAGAGAGAGAGAGAGAGTGTGTGTGTGAGAGAGAGAAAGAGAGTGTGTGTGTGTGTGTGTAAAAGAGGGTATGTGTTTGTGAGGGCAGTATGTGTTTACAATGTGTAGTTGTGTATGTATTTAATGTGTATTGTGTGATTGTGTAATGATACACACACACACACATATATGTAAGCGTATAACAGCCGTGTATACTTTTATACTTTATGGTCGTGTTGTTCTATTCTCCGGTCAGCCCAGGTTGAATAGTTTGTGATCAAAGGCATTCTAGCCGTGACCAATCCATATTTCCAGACAGTTTATTTCTGACAATCACAAAACAGCACCTTCACCCCCAACCCCGTTTTATCTTCTTTTTTTTTTTTTTTAAAAGGATGGTAGACTAATTAAAGTGATTTGGCTGCTATTTCTAGCTGGCTGTGCAACTGACTACGTTGAGCTTTCTTCTATATGTTGTTATATGTGTAAAAAATGTGGTGAATATCAGTGGTGTGTATGTAGGTGCGAAAGAGAGAGAGAGAGAGATGAAGGAAGAAAAGAAAGACGGAGAGAGAGGAGGAGGATTAAAAGAAAGAGTTCATATATGGGGGGAAGGAGAGAGAAATCGTAAAAGGTAGAAGGGTATCAGAAGATGTGGGGAGTAAGGGGCAGAGATGAATCAGAAGGGTGAAGTGAGGAGAGAGAGCGGAGGAAAAAGAGAAGGGACAATGATGATGCTGACCATTAAAGATGAATGAATGAAAGAAGGAGAGGGACCGGTAAAGAGGGAGCTGGATGATGACCACGGGAGAACGGGGCTAATATCATATGATAGAAGGATCAAAAGAAATATATAAGGTGTAGAAGGAGAGGGAGAAAGGAAGAAAAATGAGAGATAATGAAAAAAAAATGAGGATTGTAAGAAGGACAGAGAGAGAGTTCGATGATGATAAGAAAGAAAAAGGACAGAGAAATAAGGAAGGGGGGACGAGTGAGGAGAGCCAAAAGGAGGAAGAGGGAGTAATGTGTGTCAGTTAAAAAAAATATCGAAAGGTACGCTTCGCTTGACCATTAATAAGGTGTGGTTTGTTTCATCTTTACATCTTTGGTTGACAACGCCCTTGGCTCGAATACTTAGGATGGAGAGAGAGAGAGGAGAGATAGGGTGTTTTGGTCTTCATGCAGTTCTCAGCAACATTAGAAAGTCGAGCCATCACTAAAAAATAATAGCTAAATCCCCTTTAAATCAACCCTACTGCCTTTAAAAAAGGACACAGATGTAGTTCTAGATACACTATGAATACTAAAAATAGAACGGATTAAAATGGCTTGATTACTGGATTAGGACTGACCTAGGGCTAAACAATTACAACTACACGTTACATAATTTAGTCTTAAACAATATCTTTAAAAAAACAGACAGGGTGGCCATAGTTGGAACATTGTTTCATGATAGGTTTGGAGTCGGGACTAATCTGGAGCATAACAATTAACTAAACGCTATACAATGTAATCTAACACAATGTTTAGATAAAAGACAGGGTGGTCATGGTTGGAACATCATTATTCATAGGTCTGGTGGATCAGGACTGACTTGGGATTGAACAATAACATAAAGAAATGAAACGGTATGGCCTCAGTTAGGAATTGAAACTGGACCGTTGGGGTCGGCTAAGCGAGAACTTACCTCAATTTTATGCTGCAATGGATTGTTGTCGATTGGTAAATCTCGTTCTTTGGTTTGTCTCTAACACACGTCTATGTGTAGACGATTATACACGTGTGTGTCAGAGTGTATCTGCATACGCGGGTGTATGTAAATATATATATAAACAACGATATGAGACTGGTTCCGTGTGTAACGGTGTTGATATCACAGACCACACACACTTCCACACGTGTTTGTACACAGCTTTACACAACTGTGTGTGTGTTTCAAAAAAAAGTTCTATACGGAAGTGCGTATGTTAAAGTATGTATAAATGAGTATGCGGTTGAATGAAAGAAAAAGTAAAGAAAGAAGGGGGACGAGTGTTCAAACCTGGGAACGGGACAACCAGCAAGTTGTGTATCTCGACGCCTGAAACATCATCACCAAATTAAACTTAGCTTGGAATCGAACCATTTTCCATGAAGGTAGATTAAAATGTTACTTTGATCTTGGCCCAAAATGCTGATTAGTTGTAGAAAGAAGTCTTACACATTGAACTAACTTTATATCATGCGCTGCAGCATGGCCCAACCCATTAGCTTCGATCAATGTGTAAAACAGACAGATAGATATGTAAGGCCTAAATATCTGACTCCAAAACGTCACACTTGCAGGGAGTTTAAAATTCAAATGATGGGAGAATATTTAGTTTCTCTTGTTTACAAATCCCCATTTACAAATCCGTAAATTATCGTAAATTCGTTAATTTTCAGGAACCTAACCAACTTCACGGAATATTTCTGGGGGGGGGGGAACTGTTGTGTTGAAACAACATTTATATTTTTGACAGTTTCTATCATTTCTATTTTAGTTATCGATTAACCCATCTGTAAATGTATTGCAATTAAGGAGAATCAGTTTTATCATTCATCAATCAATTATCTCCCTCTGTTGGTTTAGGTTTAATAAAATTTAAGGTCGAGCTCATATATTAAGGGAATAATTACAGTTTGGTGCCCCCAGATTTGCTCTTTTTTTTGTAATTATCTGAATATCGTACATTTCTCAATAAAAGTTTGTAAATATGTTTTGGGGGCTGTAATTAATGGTTTATGTTGATAAAAATTTACAAAAATATTTTATTGAGAAATTTTAGATCCTTCTACTCATCTGCATTTTTCACTTTCTGTTTAAAACATCGTCATTTCGATTTGAACTCTCGAAAATGTATTTCTGCAAAACTTTGTTCAAAAATAAGCAGTTTGATGTGAATGATCCGAAAAATCTTAGATAGGAGAGGGATATGACAGAAAGTCCTTAATTTTTTTTTATTTCCCCACCAAGACTGTTTCTTGAAAACCTACCTTTGCAAAATTTCGTTAAAAAATATGTATCCTTTAGAGAGTTATGAGGAAACAATTAATAGTGGCGCCATACCCCAGCGATTCCCATTGTACCCTACATGAAATTGCTAAGAACCATGTGTGTGACTTGGCGATTGTAAGGGGGCCATATCTGGTCAGTAAAACCCATATTTAGGCCTCGCTTACATATGTAAAGTATTGTGTTGATGAATCAACACATGTGTGATACAAAGCTAAATGTGTGTGTCTAGCTAATTCTAATGTTCAAAAGTAGAAACCATTTATTAAAGCTTATAATATAGATGTAAGGTTAAAGCTGTTATACGTGGGTGGACATAGGATAAAGTTGGCTAAGTTTATGGAAATGTTCAGCATTGATGGACTGAGGCGAGAGTTCGGTGACCCTGAAGATTACACCACTTCAGAACTACGGAAGGGAGGAGTTCTATGTGGTCGTTCAGTCTGTTAGAAATAGCGACCAAATTTCCTTCTTATCACTTTAAAAAATGAAGGCATTTTGAATAAAATAGTCCTAAGCATAAAAAAAGACGAATTGATCGTGGCTGGACTTTTTTTTATCATAGGCGTACTCGATCGAGGGCGGCTTAAGGACTAAACAACAACAACAAACATAAAAGCCAACGAGAAAGTCTTTATGTGATCGTTCATACAAACATAGCAGCCAACCCTCCTCCGTCTAATCAGACTCCAATAACAACTCAAGAGGAACGTTTAACAGTTATTTATATCATTGATCCCTTTAGGGTCTGCTGGGACCAGGAGCACAACCCTTTCCTCTTGAATATTTAAATTAATTGATTTTTAAAAAAACAGAAACACCTAAATATCTTTAAATGAGTAAGATGGATTGTTTTTAACCATAGGTTGGCTCAATCAAGGTATCTGTCCCAGTGCTAAACAGCAATATATACACATACGTACATTCATATATCACACACGCTCACGAACTATATATATTGTAACGGCATGTAGCTACTCGTAAAAACAAGGATATATGTGGGGGCGGGGTAGAGGACCATGTAAAGATATGGGCACAACGAGCTTCTGCCCAGGAGCCGCACGGGTCTAGGGAGCCCAATTCTAATCTATGTATGCAGTCAATAAATACTATAGGGCCCAGTGCATTGGTTTTCACAGGGGCCTATAATGTTAAGACGACAGTGCCTAAGATTCCAGTGCAAAGGCATTCCACTGGTGACCATACCATTTTTTTGAGTGTGTGGTGGTTGGGGGTGCTGTGTTATTCAATGTGTGTTTTTTAATTCTCAAGAAGATATGGTGTGATCTAAGGTAGATTTAGTCACTATTTCTAGCAAATCAAACAACCAGAGTGGCTTCCTAGTTGGCTTCATGTAACGACATGTTAGTTGGGGAGGTGTGGGTGTTCAATAAATGCCACAGAAGATATTACAGCTCTGTGTGTGAGTGTGTGTGTGTGTGTGCACCATTTAATGTATACAAGTATAAGCAAGATATACACACGTTACATATATATATTATATATTGTGACATGCATAACAATAGAATAGAAATACAAGTTAAAAGTCCCCAACATTTTGATCATAGCGTAATGTTACAGTAGGGGTCACAGCGTCATGGTAGGGGCCACTGCGTTACCGCCGTGGTCACAATGTGATGTGCTGTTACAATAGTGGTCACAGTGTGGAGTTACACCAATGATCATTGCGTTACAACATTGGTCGTAGCGGTGGTCACTGTGTACCATGTACACAACATGAAATATTAATCACTAGCTTCTATATCACCGTTTGTCTTTTACCTGAATATGTCGAGGATTACCTGTCCTCGAACTATTTACTGTACATATATAACGTGTGTGTGTATGTGTACATACATATATACGTACATTCTCGCACGCACACATACGCATATAGACACACACACACATTTGTATGACGGTATAAATTCGTGTGCTCATCTGAGTACTTTAAATATGTGTGTGTATGTATACTTTCTATTATGTGTAGATTAATGGTATAGTGATGACTACGTGTTTAATATGTATTCATGTGTATGTTTGAATACTCATTTCCAATATATACGTCTGTTCGAGTGTGTATGTGTGCTGCTGGTGTAAATATTAATGATACACGCACATGTACGTATGTGTATAATTATGTATTTGACACATGTGTCTACCGCCAATACAGATGAAGAACGTTTGAGATGTGTGTATTATATGCACGTGTGTATATAAGTGTTTTAATATTTGTTACTAGCACGCATCTCTGGTTAAATACATCAATGTGAATATGTGATCAATAATTTATATATATATATATCCACCACGCATACACGCGTGTATGTACATATATATATATATAGAGAGAGAGAGAGAGAGAGAGATTATCATCCAGAAATATTTTATTCTTTTTATTTTAATTCTTAGCCTCTCCAGATTATATAACATAGTAAACATCTAATACAATATATGTTACAATAATTCAGTGAAAAGGAGTATATTTTACAAATATACAAGTCCTGGGGTCGATTTGCTCGACTAAAGGCGGTGCTCCAGCCTGGCCGCAGTCAAATGACTGAAACAAGTAAAAGAATAAAAGAATATGTGTGTGTGTGTGTTAAAAGTCAATTGTTAAAAGAACTGTACATCGGGACATTTGACTGTGGCCAAAGTCAAGCACCCCGCTACACACACCTGTGTTCCACCCGTAATTCCTGATCGTAATATACAAGATAAACAAGGAACGTCAGCATCATTATTATCGTCATCATTGTTATTGTAATCGTCGTCATCTTCCTACACCTAGCTTTGGTATCGAAACTCGCACCCCGACACCACTCAAACTTGTAGTCACACACACACACACACATATGCATGTGTGTGTTTGTGTTTGTATTTATGTTTATTTGTAATACTTTTTTCCCTTTTACGCAGATATTACACACACACACACACAGAGGCATCGAAAGAGAGAGGTGGGGGAGAGACATCCACACAATGGAGACTACACTGTCGTGTGACCTGTTAGATATAGCAACCAAATACCCTACCACATAATGAAGGACATGTACAATGAGCAATGTAGTCGAAGAGATAAAAAAAAATTAAAAGAATACGGAATGGTCAGCAGAGGAACGTCTTTAATCGTAGTCCTGCTTGCTCAGAGTTGGCATGGGGCTCAGGGACTAACTGTCACGCCACTCAAAGTATGCAACCGAAAGTCCTTCACAAGTCGGGTGGATGGCACATCTGAAATTATGGATTGCTGAACCAAATCTTATATTCTGGTGTGCTATATAGATCAAAACTGTCCGAGTGCAAAGTAGTAATAACAACATGTACGACACAAAATAGAGAAAGAAACATTGTATGACTACAGTTTGATACCCCAGACTTCGTTGCCTCAACTTCCTGAACATTGCGTATTTTGTAATGAGATTTTGCAAAGAAATGTTTTCGACGGCGTACATTACGTTTACGCCGATAAAATTTAGCAAATGTCTTTTGGAAGAGGTTCGGATAATTTTTTTTCTCTTCCCCACGATGTTCTTACCACCATTTTCCACAACTTTTGCATTAAAAAATTTTTTTCTCTTCGAATTAATACGTTTGAAACATCATCGTTACGTGATCTACTCTCTCGAAGATGTGTTCTGCGAAACATCATTTCTGAATATTATATTTTTAAGAGGGTTATGAGGAAACAAATTCAGTGGGGCATCGAACTGTACGTATGCCTACATATTCCTCGCATTTAATACTCATGTAACCACACACACACAGAAACTGATATGTGGTCGCTAGGCCAACTAGAAATAACTGCTGAGTCACCCTAAGATGACACTCAGCTATGAAAAAGGAAGGATATTTCAAAATATGGTCCTAAATAAAACTTTCATCAGAAATTCGATGGAATAGTCACGGCTTGATCTACCAGATCAAGGTTGACCAGACACTAAACAACAATCATATCAAACAATAGGAGAGCCTCATAATGATCGCTCAATATCCTAGAAATAGTAGCCAAATCTCTCTACTACTGGCATTTTTGGTATTTGATGTCAACAACTTGCTGCCTTCTCCCAAAATTTTAGGCATTGTGCCGATATAGGAGAAAGAATTATTGATTTCAAACTTTAGCATAAGGCCAGTAGTTTTGGGGGAAGGGTCTGAATCAAATACATCAACCCCAATACTTATTTTATTGACCCTAAAAGGATGAAAGGCAAAGATGACCTCAACAGAATTTGAACTCAGAACATAAAGATGAACAAAATGCTGCTAAGCATTTTGCCTGGCATCATAATGGTTCTATCAGCTCACTGCCTTAGGAGAAAGAATTATTATTATCATTAATGAGTTGACAAAATCATTGGCATGCTGGTCAAAATGCTTAGCAGCAATCCTTCCATGTCTTTACTTTCTAAGTTCAAATCCTGCTGAGGTCAACTTTGCCTTTCATCCTTTTGGGAACATTGAAAGCTGATGTAACTGACTGATTTCCTGCCACCTCCTAAAATTGCTGGCCATTTTTCTTTGTCATCCCAAGCTTCTGCTAAAAGAGAAGCAAAAACCTGGACAAAACATCACAAGAAAACTGAAGCTCAGAGGGAAAAAAAATCTGAAAATATAATTTAGATTCCGTGTGCAAAAGAGTAAGAATATAAAAGTACACGTCACACACGTGTAATATCCTCTGAAACATTTGTGACAAAGCTGTTGTTAACCAAAGTAATTAATTATTTCACCTCACTGCCAGAAAAATACTAATTATGCAAATCAGACTTTTGCAGTCCCAGATGACTGACCCAATTAAAACAGAAACTGGCAAAACTGATCCCCCTTTTTCTGTCCACCAACACATTTTTACAAACATTTTTTAAAAAATTCTCTTTCTTGTTTCAGGCATTTGACTGCAGCCATGCTGGAGCACCGCCTTTAGTCGAACAAATTGATCCCAGGACTTATTCTTTGTAAGCCTGGTACTTATTTTGTTGGTCCCTTTTGCTGAGCTGCTAAGTTACAAGGATGTAAACACACCAACATCGGTTGTCAAGCAATGGTGGGGGGACAAATGCAGACACACAAATACATATATATATATATATATATATATATATATATTCTTTCATTCTGTTACTTGTTTCTGTCATTTGACTGGGTCCCATGTCTTCCTGGGACTATCCCTTCCACAGGTTCCCTCCACAGTTAGAAATCAGCACTTCTTCACACAACTGTCCTTGTCTATACACATCACATGACCATACCAGTGCTGACTGGCAGTTCAGAACATCTCAAGTTTCTGATCTTCATGCCGTAGGTCATTGGCAAAACTCTTCCTTTCTGCTTCTGTTCCAGCCAGACACACTTGACGCCTAGCTTCTCTGAAATGGTTCTTTGCTACCTCTACTCTTCCAGTCTTCCCATGGGAAGGACTTTGCATTCAAGAGCATACACCTGTCCCTGTTTCTGGTGAGGATGCAGTCAACCTGGTTAGTGTACCCATAAGATTCATAAGTCATCAGACGGCTGGCAGGTTTCCTGGAGTTCGTGTTGCAAACCATTAAGTCATTTGCATCACAAAACTCCAACTGCTTTGTTTCCCACTCTCTTTGGGAACAAAAGCCTTAGCTTTTATGTTCACCATGAAAACGATCAGAGTGTTTTCTACTGTGGTCATTGAAGTCTTCTGCCACAATGGGAACATTATTGTCTATCATTGTTGAGGTAATCTGCAGAAGGGATTCACAGAAACAGTCCTGAATATCTGTGAGTCTGACACATGGAGCATTTGCGAAGATTGACATTGTTACATTAAACAAGACTAATCTTAGCTCAATAATTCTATCACACACCCTGACTACCTCACTCACTTTATTCACCCATTTCTCTGCCAAAAGAATACCTATGCCATCTAATCCATCATTACTTCCCATCCAAACGAACTTATGTCTTTTGCGAGCAGCTTACCTGAGGCTTCCCTCCATCATACCTCTTGCATACAGCACACATTTACATGCTTCTGCTAAAGCATTTCAACAATCTCACCAAACCTATGTTTCAATGTACTGCTGTTGATTGTGGCAGCTCTGATCTTATGAACCTGAGAAGCCCAGGAGGGAGATTGTGGGGATGTTTTCAGCACCTGGAAAGAAGATTTTAGCAGTCACTTGCCTGAAGATAGCAGGTCCTATGGCTTAGTGTAAGTTGGTACAGCTACAGGCTGCAGCATGGATTACAATTGTAATTACAATTTTCTTTGGTCCCGTAAAGCCTTTATGGATATGCAACTTTTTTGGGAGGTGGGGCAGGGTACATTACAAGTTTACAATGGTGATGCAGAAGTAGCCACACACACCATGATAATATATACTTCTAAATCGTCACCAGTCTTGCATTATAGACATATATACATAACTATACTCTCATATACATAAGTGCATACATGAACAATGCACGTGGAGACATGCATGTGGGTACCACATGCTGTTTAAATGCATTATATGTAGCCATATATTATGCATTTGTGAAAGCAATTCACAGGTTGTAAAACTTGTTAAGTGCACCATCTGTTTATCTGTCTATCTATATGTATACATGTACATTCATATACCTAAAGTGCATAAATATCTGTCCATAATTCTCCAGTGAACATGTTCATACATGAGCAGGTTAAAAAAACATAAACAAACATAAAAATGTGCACACACACACACATACATGTGTGTATATATATATATATATATATATATATATATATATAATAACATAAATATGTATGTATGTATATATGTATACAGATATGTATATAGACACACACTCAAAGTACATATACACATGCACACGCACACACAGCCACCTATATATCCTATTTGATATAATTACATTATTGCAAGGCAAATTTCCTGCAGTATTCATCCAGAGGTAACATCTCTTATGAACTTGCTGTGTTAAAAACACCAAAATATATGAGTAGCAGACAAAAATCACCCAGCAGCAGCAGCAGGAATGCTAAATCAGCAACTTTACCAGCCTTTGATGGATGCAGCAGGTTGTAATGGATTATATTTTACGTGTAACATTAAGATACATATACACCCACATATATACATTGATATGGATTTATGCAGATATTCATCATGTATATATTTTAAAGATATGAACTGAGAAAGGTGCATTCCACAAGTATTGAGACTTTTCAGGAGAGACATAAATTTCAAAGAAGTTCAAAACCCTCATCCTTTTTCAAAGTAGGGGCCTCTAACTTCAAGGCACTTGTTGTAGCACTCTAAACACTTTGTGAAGGTGCCTCGGAAGTCCTCCAAAGTGAAGATGTCCAACCAGGACCCTTGTCACAGCCTCCTTCATCTTGGGGAATAATCAGAAGTCACAGGGAACATAGTGTGGACTGTAAGCAAGATGGGGGACAACAGTGTTGACGCCAACCTCTGCCAAGGTGTTGATTAACTGGATGGAATTGTGAACTGCAGGTGTTTTGGCCCTTTGCAACGAAATCTCTCCTTGAACTCTCCCAAAACCTCCACAAAGATCTCTTTGACAGTTTGGCCAGAGGGAGCCCAGTGGATGCAGATGATGCCCTTGCTATTGAAAAAGAGGATCATCACGACTTTCCTGGTGGACTTGTTTTGCTTGGACACTTTGTGCCAGTGAAACAACAATACAACTTTATCGATAAGCAGTCTGCTTATGGATAGGTAGGTAAGTAGATATATATATATATATATATATATATATATATATCTGTCTATCTATCTATTTATCTATATATA
>NC_069000.1:47374987-47386591 GCF_001194135.2 Octopus bimaculoides
GATAAGCAGACAAACAGACAGATAGATAGATAGATAGATAGATAGATAGATAGATAGATAGATAGATAGATAGATCGGTAGATTAATAGCTATAGTTAGACAGAGACAGACAGACAGGCACCTAGATAATGAGTTGATATAAATTAGCAGTGAGACTAGCTGTAGCAGCAGCTACAGCTGTAGTGATGGTTGTGGTGGTGACGGCAGCAGGGGTGGTGGTGACAGTAGTAGTAGTAGTAGTAGTAGTAGTAATCAGCAGATTCACTTATGGAATGGAGAACTTGGAAGGAAACCAAAAACAAGGACATCATCACAACAACCAATAATAATAATAATAATAATAATAATAATAATAATCCTCTCTACTATAGGCACAAGGCCTGAAATTTTGTGGGGTGGGGCTAGTTGATTACATCAACCCCAGTGCTTAACTGGTACTTATTTCATTGACCCTGAAAGGATGAAAAGCAAAGTTAACCTCAGTGGGATTTGAACCCCTAATGCAATGAGTGAAATAAAATAGCCCATAGTATTTTTTCAGACCCTTTAACACCTCTGCTTGTCTCCCCACCCCCTCGAAATAATAATCCGTACTATGTTTCTAGTATGACTCTCCCATCTCCAACCCTCCCCCTCCTTACATCTTTCCAGCCTCATCACACACAACTAACATATATATTCACTCTGCTTGTGAACACCTACCGCACACCCATTCTGCTGCATATCAACAAATTGATTAAGAAATTAATGTTATTACAGATTATGTTCCTCCACCTGCCATACAGATACATGCCTGTCATACAGGGACACACCTGTCATACTGACATAAGCCTGTCAAATTGACACACAGTTGTTGTAGTTACACACCTTTCATACAGACATACACTTGTCATACAGAGACACACCTTTCATATACACATATACAGACACACACCTGTCGTACAGACACACACGTCATACTGACACATATATAGACCTGGCATATATAGACACAGACTCTGTATGTGTGTGTGTGTATGCATGTAAATGTGTGTGTGTGTGTTCAGATTTTTGTTCCACAGAAGTCATTACAAAAGATGTCATTCTCACTTTTCCTATGAAGAAAATTGTTCTTATTTCATACTTTTGGAGATTGTAAGAGATCCCTCACTTGGAAAACAGTTAAGGGTTAGTGACAGGAAAAGTATCCTGCTGTAAAACAGTACCTCACAAAAATGTTCATCTAATCCATGCTAACTTAGGAAAATGGATATAAAATAAGTGATGACAATAATGATAATGTAGGAACAGGAAAAGTCCCATTGTTGTTGTTGTTATGGCAATGGATAAGCAGAATCATTAGAATTCTGAATGAAATGCATTGCAGTTTTTATGTAAAAGTGCATGGCTTAGTGGTTTAGGGTATTTAGCTCATGGTTGGCAGTTTGTGAGTTCAATTCGTAGTAGCATATTGTGTCCTTGGGTAAGAAACTTTATTTCATTTTGCTCCAGTCCACTCAGTTGGCAAAAATGAATTCAACCAGTATTTCAAGGGCCAGCTTTGTCACATTCTGTTTCATGCTAACTCTCCTTGAGAATCACATTAAGAGTACACATGTCTAGGGAGCGCTCATCTGTTTGCACGTTAATCTCATGAACAGGCTGTTCGGTTAATTTGACTAGCTGGAACCTTCTTCATTGTAACCGGTTGAGTGCCATAATTATTCTCTTGGTGAACATTGGTCAAAGTGTTTTACCGATATTAGCTGCTGGAATTGAAGAGCAAATAAAGTGTACTCGATTAACGAATTATCAGAAGATCTCTAAGTAAAGAGTAGGGTTGGAGTTGAGGTGTTGCATAGGGGTCAGGGTGTGACAAGGTGGAGCAGATTATCATGGATATGAAAGGAACAGGTCTTTACAGCAGTGATATTATGATGGGAGAAAGGGAAGAGGCCAATGTAATGCTGTATTCCTTTAAAAATAAGGTAAACGTTTACTGCCGTGGTGGTTGGTGGAGTTTTAAAAGTGGTCTTCTTTCCTTCCTTCCTATCTCTTGACTATATGGCCATTAGGGCATTTGTTGATGAGGTCACAACCAGATTCCACCACTTCCCTCAGATTTCTGCTGCCCTCTGTGAATCAGTGAAATTGAGGCCTGCTCCCTCTCTGATGGTAACCCAGGCAAGAACTAATCTGGTATGGGTTCTGGTCTGGTTGTCATCATCGTGAATGTAATATCATGGATAAGTTAGCTTGGCATCCACCCATATTGCTCCCCCATGCTGTTAGTCACAACCGCAGGCCTTTACTCGAGACATGGTTTTTGCCTGTTGTTTACATTCAAGCCTGATCGATCAGATTTACGATCAAAGGAAATCCCAAAATGACCATCATGTCTTTTACGACTAACTAGGACTACCATTTTATAATGTGCCCTTGAGGGAGATATGATTGCAATTTCAGGCACTTCGAGTAACCAGTTTCTTAGTATGAGACCGTAGGCAAAATCAAAGCTGGGCCCAAGTCTACGTATATTAGAAATGGTACACACACACACACATGTATCTATTCCCTTTATATTCTTTACCGCTTTACTAAACATTCCACTCCACTTCCCGCTCACCGCCGCCACCATCATCACCATCACTATACACCTCCTACCACGGCTTGAATCCATTCTCCCACTACCATCTTCCCCCTCACCTGATCACTCATCTCCCCCACCACCATCACCGTCTGTTATTACTACTGCTACCACTACCCTAACTACTAATCCATCCTCCCACCACCATCATCACAACAAAAGTTGCTACCACCTCTCTAATTTATACTCCCACCATCACCAACAACTTTGTCCGTTTTGTCGTCCATGTTTAGAGTAGTTTTGTTAACGAATGTCAGCTTCTACAGATTCTGTGAGAGAAAGAGAGGCGAAGTCTGTGTGAGACTAAGTCTTATGTGTGTGTGTGTCTGTATGCCAACGTGTGAATCTTCATGTGTGTATATGCTTGATTATGTGTAACTGCGGGTATCTGTCACTACGCGCGCGCGCATGTGTCAATGTCACTATTTGATATGTGTGTGAATGTTCGTCAATCTCTGTGCCCATGTGTATGACTGTGTGTGTGTGAGACTACCTATGTCCGTGTGACAATATTTGTCTATGCCTGCGGAACTGTGTGTAATTATTTGTTATTGAGCGAATAATATAATAATTATGTATGTGACTGCATAAGTGTGCGCGTGTGTATGACTGTCTATGCGTAACTGTGTATGTATGACTGCCTATGTATGTATATGTGATTATCAATGTTATTCTGTGTGTAATTATGTGTACGTTTTTAATGACTGCATCTCATCTCTGTGTATGTGTGCATGACTGTGTGTGTGTGCATGACTGTGTGTGTGCACACGGTTATGTTGTATGACTGTTAATGGCTGAGTGTGTGACTATATGTATATGTGTGTGTGTGTGAGTGCGTGCGTGTAACGAAAGTTAAGTTTGGACACATCATAATTAAATGGTTATGAGCTCCACCTCGCAACACTGAGGTTCCAGGTTCTCTTCCACTGTGTGCCGTCTTGTAAGTGGAACTGGGTTTGTGGAAACTGTGTGGAAGCCTTTCTGATGGATTGTAGCTGTAATACAAAGGTCCAGCTTTGTCACAAATTCTACCTGAGAATTACATTAAAGGTACATGAGTCTGAAGTGCACTCTGTCACTTCATATGAATACAATAGTGTGATCTTTTTTAAAACGGGGGCCACATTTTTCATTAACGAAACACTTTGAAACTTGGATCACTGGTAGAATGTGTCATATAAAACATCTTTTTCTCTTAGTCTTCTTAAAAAAAAAAGAAATCCATAAATTATTCCATGTTAAAGTTGTCGTATTTCTGTAATTTCAACCAATCACTGACGTCCATTCAGCCGATATACACTAAGTGCCGACTACATAAACAAACGATTCTGAAACAATTAACCCTAACCCTAACCCTAACCCTAACCGTAGGGTTAGAGTTAGGGTTAGGGTTAGGGTTAGGGTTAAAGCAAATTTAAAATGAAAAAAGCAAATAAAACGAAGAATCGTTTGTTTATGTAGTCGGCACTTAATGTATATCGGCTGAATGGACGTCAGTGATTGGTTGAAATTATCGAAATAAGACAATTTTTTACATGAAATAAATTCGAATACAAAAATATTTTTCTGTTCTATAACACAAAATAGATAAGTATACGAAGTTTGAAAGTCTTTCGGTACCAAAAGCACTACGTAAAACATTAATGAAAAATGTGGCCCCCGTTTTAAAAATGATCCCAATAGTGTAACTGAACAACTGAACAACTGAATACACATTATCAGGATCCATGATGATTGTGATGATGATGGTGGTGGTGGTGGTAATGGTGATGATGACAATGATGTTGAAGATAGTGGTGAAACACAAATGTCACCATGACCTACACAAATTTTCTGTTCCTTGCTTCTGCGCCATATGACCCCTTCTGTGCCATATGCCCCTCCTCAATCCTTCTGCCTAGATATACCATTTCCCCATGTCTTTCAGGAACCCCATTACATGTCCCATGCAGACAGTGGCCAGTCTGAGAGTTGGAACACTTTTTCACTGTCCAGCCTACTCTTGTTTAGCTGCAAGTTAACATTGATCCAGCAGAACCATGATCAAAGGCCTTCCAGCCATGACCATCAGAGCTTTTTGTGTACATATTAAATGTACATCATCATCATCGTCATCATTGTTTAACGTCTGCTTTCCATGCTGGCATGGGTTGGATGGTTTGAATGAAGACTGGCGAGCCAGAAGGCTGCTCCAGGCTCCAATCTGATCTGGCAAAGTTTCTACAGCTGGATGCCCTTCCTAATGCCAACCACTCCAAGAGTGTAGTGGGTGTTTTTACATGCTACTGGCACGAGCACGCTCAAAAGGTTTTTTACGTGCCACCTGCACAGGAGCCAGTCCGGCGACACTGGCAATGACCACGCTCAAATGTTGTTTTTCACGTGCCACATGGTCGGCCAATTAACCAGTCGATCATCATGAAGGCATTGTGTGATTTGACTTTCTAGAACTTTCCCAAAAAACTCCATAAAAAGGTGGTTTTTGGTGGTAATTCCAGAATGTGAAACAGCTGCTCATAAAATGTTGAGGCAACCACCTGATGTCTCCATTCTCCTGGCAGTTTAGAAGACAGAGTTTTTGTCATCATGAATATAGAACAACTATTTTCTAATTATCACAAGCCAGCCACAGATTGACATATATCAGTGAGATTGTTGTAGATTTCAGTAGTATGTCCTCCTGAAGTGTAATTGTTACTGTTAATCATTTTACACGCAGCCCTAAAAAGACATTTTCGTTTCCCACAAACATCAAGTGTATAAACGACACCAACACAACAGCACATTGATGAGATTAGAAACCAGATTTTAGTTCAGATGACATCATTGTCAAATAATTACAGGATCTGAAAGGGTAAATCTTCATTTAATCAAGAAAATTTGAAAATGTAACACCTGTGCCTTTCTATCTCAGTTATGCTTCATTCAACCTCTTAACACCTGGCAAAAACCTCCACCCCCACTTGCAGCATCCCCTCAGCGAAGGAGACTTTTCTGTTTTTGTCTTGCGAATTACTTGGCAGCCTCTCTAGTGTCAGTGCCATGAAAATAGCACTCAGTATGGTTTATAAAGTGGTTGGCATGCTAGGAAGGGCATCTAGCTATAGAAACAGTACCAAAATTGACATTGAAGCTTTGTGATATCCTCTGGCACATCAGATCCTGTTGGACCATTCAACCCATGCCAGCATGGAAGCCAGACGTTAAGGGATGATGCCAATGATGATGATGGCAGTATTGAAGCAGGTGATAATGTAGACATCCTAATTGTAGAGTAACATCAGGATCTGGAAGAAAATGTCTGTCTTAAGATAAAGAAGAAATTATGGATTTCTGTCAATTACTGATATCAAAGCAGGCATTTATTTTAACTGGTTCAACCAATCGTAATCTCCCCCTTCCTTTGTCTGCCTCTCTCCTCCTCCACCCACGTGACCTGTACAAGCAGATTATTCTGTTATCAGCCAGAGATATTTTTCACTTTATGCAGAAACTGGTTGAGTGTTAATGCTGATTGTTATACAGTCCTAATGAAATTGAATCTGACTAAAAATAAATAAATGAATAAACCCCCAGTTATGGACACTTTGGCTACAAGACACCATCAGCAACAGTGTCACTGATCTCAATTAATATCTGCTGCAGTCAAGGTGGAGAGTTGGCAGATCTGTTAGCATGCCACGCAAAATACTGGCATTTCATCCAGTCTTTACATTCTGAGTTCAAATTCCACTCAGGTCGACTTTGCCTTTCATCTGTTTGAGGTCAATGAAATAAGTATTGGTTGAGTGCTAGGGATTGATGTAATCAACTTACCCCCTCCCCCCAAATTGCTGGCCTTGTGCCAAAATCTTAAACTAATATATACTGCAGTATTTTTCATCGTCATTTAATGCATCTTCCCACCATACTGACTGATTTAATAGGAATCGGCCATCCACAGAGCTGTGTCAGGTTCTTCTGTCTGTTTTGGCATGGTTTTACAGCTGGACCCCAGTATGGAACACGATGAATAGGTACTCCACCTTCTTCCACCCACTTTTTGGTTTTCTCAAAATTTCTTTTTAACATTAAAATTTTTTAATTTCTTAACTTTTCCCCCCACCAAAAAAAAAAAAAGAAAATAATTAGTTTTCAACTCATTTTGAAATTTCATTCTATCGCCGTTGGGGCGATCTTACGGTACGAGTCCTAAATATCAGCCTTTTCCGTAACACCCGCACGATCTTCACTACGGTGTTAGGGACGGAATTCCCTAAACTCTTCAAAATAAATCGCGCTCTCTTCCGCTTTTATGACATCGTTTCCCTGTTTCTCTCCAACACAGGACTAGTACCATAAGATTGCCCAATTTGGTGTGGGGTCCCCGTACCTTGCTGACGAAGAAAAATCTTTAAACTAGATACATTGAAGCATAGCAAAATGAAAGTGTATCAGAGTCTGGAGAAGAAGATGCGGCTAAGGATGGAGAAAGACGAGTGGTTCATCGGTTAAGTCTGCATTATGAGAGACAATCCAAGAAAGAAGACTGTTTGTGAACACAGTATGTGCCTGAAATAGCAACCGAATTCTTTCAAATGCAGTTTTCTTCATCAGAAAAGACCTGAAGAACTGCAACAGTAATTTCTGGGCGGTGTGGGGATAACATAGAGCACGTGTAAAAGAAGTCCGGTGTCTATTTGTGTATGTCTAACGTGATGTGAAATGAGCGACAAATCTGGACTAAAATGTAAAATAAGTTGCTGTTGTTAACCTATAAAGTAAAAAGAAATGTTGGAAAGATGTTGGGGGGGAAGCTGAAGCAAAACTAAGAAAGCCTCAACAGACAGGAAGCATCTTTATTTAGAGTTGTCTCCCCTTGTCCTCAACCACAAACACAAACACATGGTGAGATTCTTTCATTTTTCCGACTCTTATTAACGTAAACTAAATATTTTATTCAACTTCGTTTCCATTTTATGTAAAATATCATACATTTACGTATAATATAACTTCTTTTTATACTAAATATAATACTCATATCACATGTTTGTTGTACGTTAATATGCAATATGATATAAATTATAATACATGAAGATATAATAGAGTACACATATTTACGATATAATGATTTTCTCAGTCGTCTTCTTACTAATTGTCCATTTAACAGGTTCGACTATACAAGGTTTGTGCACTTTAAAAAATAATTTATACCTCAAACCATACTGTAATTGTACATTGTACTTTCATCATACATGCTGTCAAACTTGTCTGCATCTGATATTATATCAAACTCTCTTTTATACAACTATATTTGTTTGTATGTATATATATATATATATATATATATAAATGTGTATGTATATGTAGATATACACCCATTCTTACACTGCTAGAGTTTCTCCGCCGATACTGCATCAACTTTCACTCCATATACACCCAAATAATTTTGTCTTCTACAACGAACTGTTTTGTGTGTGTATACACATACATATACACTCATATAATTAGATTTATCTAGGATTTTGCATCCGTCTGAAACTCCCCTGTGAATATCTACCGATATTAATGTTCTGTTTTGAACTGTTGTCTGAAATAACTCACAACCGTCCACAGTACCCCACTCCGGAGTCTTTCCTAACATGACATACACTTAGAAAACTGAGACAGCATGGGAACAACCATGGTCACTATAATGTGGACATGAAACGTTTTGAGTGGACAATCCCATCTTTTATTTAGAATAACAAAACAAAGTGTTGTTTGAGGGAGATTTCTCTGCTATTTCTAGCATGTTCAGGACCCCATAGTAACCCGTTAATTCTAAACGGGAAATATTTGTTCTCTGTGTTGTGGAGAAAAACCGTGGAAGTCCAAAGTGGACAAGTCAGCTCCATCTTCATTCAGCCCAACTCAAAAATGGTTGGTTTTGTGAATTTGAAGTTATTATTGTTGTTGGGAAGCTGGCAGAATCATTTTGCCTGTCTCTGTGTTCTGAGTTCAAATTCTGCCCACTTTGTCTTTCATCTTTTTGCAGTTGATAAATTAAGTACGTGTCAAGTGCTGGGTGGGGGGGTTCAATGTGATCGACTTACCCCCTCCCCCAAATTTCAGGCCTTCTGCCTGTAGTAGAAAGGATTATTATTATTATTTCGTTTTCTAATCAACCATAAGGTTTAGTGTGAATTTTGATGATTTAACTGTGAATTTAATATGAATACTTTGTGATTAATGAACTTTTGATATTTAACTGTAAGGATTAATTAACAGAGAGAGAGAAGATGAAACTTCAGTGACAGCATCAACAATGGAGCTTGGATTAAATTTTGATGATACTTTTTATGAAGACAACAAAAAGGAGTTGAAACCTTTGCCAACTTGTTACAATGCAAAATATTGTTCAATGCTTGTAAGTATGCGATTGGTTTGTCCCTTCACTGTCATCTTGTGTCGGTGTGTGGAAGCAGGGCTGTGGTTCAGAACTCTGCTTCTCAGTGATCTGGTTTTGGGTTCAGTCCTACTGTGTTGCACCTCGGCCAAGTGTCTTTTACTATTCCCCTGGGTTGACCAAAGCCTTGTGAGTGAATTTGCTAGACAGAAACTGAAGCTTTGTGTGTGTATACACACATATACACAAACACATATGGGAGGGTCTTCTTGTCTTGACATCACATGATTGTTGTAAATGAGTGTCACCATCATACAAGTAGTGTCCTATGTTTCCAACTTTTTGTGGAGACATGTCCCGTAGCCATAAGGAAATCTTGCTTGGAAACAAATGTGGGCTGGTGACAGGAAGGGCAACAAAGTTATCTAGACCAGTGCTTCTCAAACTATCTGATGTGGTGTACTGGCAGTTTTTTTTTTCTCTAATATGCCAGGGACCGGTAATATTTCTTAGTAATATTAATTTATACTGGAAACACTATGAATATAATAAAAATTGACAATTTTTTAAATCTTATATTTTGTAAACAAATAATACAATATTTTATAAGCATTTTATGATGTTTGTTGTTTTTTTTCTGGAAACTCGCTGTGTAGCGACAGCTGACAGCTTGCAATCCGGCACCGGTCCGTGGACCACCACTTTGAGCAGCGCTAGTCTAAACCATGTCGAAACATTTGATAAATAGATTGCTGCTTTTTTTTTTTCTTTTTGTCTCGCAAATTACTTGGTAACCTCACTAATGCTTGTGCACTAACGAAGGCACTCCGTGTGTTCTGTAAAGGGATTGGTGTTAGGAAGGGTATGTTGCTGTAAAAACCGTACCAAAGCAGACGTAAGAGCTTGACACAATCATTGAGGTTTATTAAATTTATTTTCCTGAAAAGAATCGGAATGTCCTGAAAGTTTGTTTTTGAAACAGTTGCTGAGTTGTCTCCCCTTAGCCTAAACGTCACGACTTTGTTGAATGACTTCTTTGGTACAGAGCAGTGCTCCGCATCCGATATGCTGCTGCACACTGGGGCGCCACAGTGTAACCTGAATATAACTTTTTCCCCTCTACTTTTAGTTGTATTTTTAGTTCAGGTGTGATGCTTAATTTTGAAGAGAATATAAGTGTACTGCAGGTGAAAAAAAAGGTTGCAGAGCACTGGTCTAAAGACCCCTTACAGCAATAATTACATCTCTCATTACATGTAACAGCAAAGCATGTAAGCCACCATTTCCACCTCAATCAGAAAAAAAAAAAACTTCAGCAATAACATTGCTTCACAAACCTTCAATCTATAATCTCATTTATTATGCAAATGTTTTCAAATTATTATAATCTCCGTCCTCTTTGGTTTACATCTACATCCCACCATTACCACTCATTAATCTTGTTTCGTTATTCATCACACACATGTGCATGCCATCACAGTCTTTCCTTTTTCCTGTGAACATCAACCGATTTCTTGGTTGTTTAAAAGCTTTTCTAATTAACTTCATTCATTCTCCTAAATTAAGATTATAGCATTTCATGTCCCAAATCACATGCTATAATTTCAGAAATGAGACAGCAAGTTTGTTCACATTTAGAACAATTAATTTGGATGAAAGCAAGCCAGGACACCACCATGATGCTATCATGTGGCTACTTGTGCACCACATGATTTCAGCCCCACAGCTTATTAAAATCTTGGCTGTTAATTAAATAAGTGAATGGAAACTTTCTACCATCCAAAGAGTTTTTATTATAAGTTATTGTTTTTAGTTAGGTTGGTGTTGGTGAAGCATTAACATTACTTGTAGAAGACTTATCTGTCTGTTGATGTATTTGTCAGTGGTTTGAAAATGCTGTTGCTAAAGAAGATGAAGAAAAACTGCAGCATCTCAAGTTTAGTGCTGATTTCCATTTCGGACAAGGAAATTATTTGGAGGCCATCGAGAAATATGACAAAGCTATTGGTAAGTGACTGTTATTGATCAGTAATATCACAAATGTCATCTGTATATAGGTAGTATACATACCTTGCATATCTAGTGTGTATATAGGGGAATCTTTAATATATACACCTCACATATAATGTGTATATACTGGTGAGATCTCTAATATACACCTCTCATATCATTATCAGTGTTTTATAACCTGCTGATCTCCTGGGGCCAACCTTTCTAATCACTTGCTACAACATACAGGAATACAATCTCCCTGTTCTAAGACAGAGCACACACACACACATACGCACATATTTGAACTACATGTAAGCTAATTAAACTCTTGATAATGCATCTTTATTGTGTGTGTGTGTATATAGGCAGCAAGCTGGTAGAATTGTTAGCGGTATTTCATCTGTCTTTATGTTCTGAGTTCAAATTCTGCCAAGGTCATTTTTGCTTTTCATCCTTTTGGGCTTGATTAAATAAGTACCAGTTATGCACTGGGGTCGATGTAATTGACTTAATCCCTTTGTCTGTCCTTGTTTAGCCCCCTGTGGGCAATAAAGAAAGAAAGAAATATACTCACACACCTCATATATTGTCTATATATATATATATATATATATATATA
>NC_069000.1:47387460-47390413 GCF_001194135.2 Octopus bimaculoides
GGAAATAACCCTGAAATCCGGATACGTTCGTGCTGCTGGTCGAGGTGAGAGGGATAACTCCCTTGGCAAACAGGACACAGTCGTGTGTCGATAAGCCAGCTGGAGGAGATGTCCTCCTGGGGCTAAAAGCAACAGTAACATCCACCCCTAGGGGTCAGCCACACTTAAGTGGCAATATACTACACTATATATATATATATATATATATATATATATATACTGGTGAAGTTTTAATGTTAGATACTACATATTGGTTTCAAATTTTGGCACAAGGCCAGCTGTTCTAGGGGAGGGGTAAGTCAATCACGCTGACCCCAGTGCTCAACTGGCTCTTATTTGATTGACCCATTAAACCTCGAACGGATGAAAAGCAGAATCCAACCTCAAAACATAAAGACGAACAAAAAGCTGGTAAGCATTTTGCCCGATGTGCTAATGGTTCTGCCATCTTGCACCTTACACATCCTTTTCATATTAGACACAAATTTTATATATATATATGTGTGTGTAATATAAATATTAAATGAATGTGCCATCAGTTTTAAATAACCAACTTTAGCTTAATTCTGTGTTTAATGACAGAAACCAGGGAGCTTTTGGTGTTTCTGTTAGGATGACCCTTTGTAAAATAGCCTTGGCTAATATCTTCCATTTTATCGTCTTACTACTACTACCACTACCACCACCACCACTACTGTCACCCTCACTACACCTCCTCGTCCATCAGTGTCTTTATGCTGCTGTTCCATCACCTGTTAAATGTGTGTCTTCTATTGCAGGACTTCTCCCAGAACATAATTCTTCAATGCACCAAGACATGACAGAGTCTTTGGCCAGAGCTCACCTAATGACAGGAAACCACCATCAAGCCATCCACATTGCAAACAAATTGGTCAGTCCATATTTCTTCACCAATATTGCATTTTTCTTCCGTAATCTAAGGAGTGGGAGGCAAAGAAAAGGGTTAGCGCTGCTTTTCATCTTTTTTAGGACCCACGAGATTCTTTGGTGCCTGGAGATTTCTAAATCTACCAGGTTAGCTTTCTTATGTAGTTCTTCTCTTGTTCACTCACAAACAAGAACACAGACAGGTTTATTATCTGTCTCTCAAACTGTGTGTCTAACAAAAAAAGAGACAAAGGCAAAAGGAGAAACGTCCCTCTACCAGCTCTGCTTATACAGCTCTGTGCCATTAGAACATTCCAGAGAGTTCTACAACTTTCCATTTCATTCTGTTGCACTGATTCGCATGCCAGCAATTTCTATTGGACAGATTTAGATGCTAGCAATCTCCACAACATGTAGTCTATGATGATGATGATGATGACAGTTTGTGTGTGTGTGTGTGTGTGTAGTAGCATTTTGATTGCAGGTGTGGTGTTCAGACCCAGGTCACTCTTGATCAAGTAAATCCTGTAATCCAAAGGTTTTTGTAAAAGTCACCATAATATGGGGTTCCACATTTGTCTTGCTGAGTCAAAGTACTTTCTGGCCCCTAAAGACAAAGCCCCTTTCTCTCTGACAGGTAGGTTTGGCAATGTTATCAATGCCATTCCTATTGTCTCCCACCATTTCTCACCCTAACCTCTCTGTCCAGTCCTTTTCCCCACCAAAATGTTGTCCTCTGGAAAATCCTCTTTTTCCTTCGATCATCATTGACTTAAAATCATTCAACAAGAACAATAACCATTCTTGAAAAGCCTTTGGATACCATAGGTACAGTCCCTTCTTTCAGACCATTCCAATAAAATGTAGAATACTCCAAGAGTGAGGTGAAGCTCATTCATTTCTTGACTACATCAGTCACATTTTGCTGTGTCTCTTAATTACTCTCTCTCTCTCTCTCTCCTTGATAAAGTTATGTTGAAAGGAAGGTAAGAAGATAAATATACATTAGAGGGAAAGTAAGAAGAGTGAATGTTTATGTATTAAATTATTTTGTACTGATTTGTTGTTTTATGGTTCCAGTATCATCAAGCTGTAATCCCTTCACATCGTACACGGCACCTCTACCTGCTACACAACATTTACACTGCTGTTGGAGAATCTGAAGGTAAACATTAATCAACAATTGTCATTCACTGACATTGGAAATTGTTTCTTTTTTGGTGTCTTGCATCCACTTTTGTTTTGTTTATATGTGTGTATATATGCGCACACACACACATTTCCGTATCCTAGCACGCACACAGGGAATAGTATGTGGATAGGGTTATAATCCAATGGAATCGCGTCTGCTTATTCCAGTTGTCCAAAAGAAAATGCAGATGTTACGTTTGTGTGAAGCATGGACAAGAGTTGAAATATCCTGAGAAGCAATTTTCATAAAGTTATTACATATCAATACAGGAGACTCAAAAAAAATTTTGGTATTATTTCTTCACCATTACATGTGTTTCATTTCCCAATAGGAGTTACAAAATCATACATGTAGAATAAACATAAAGGACATCTTGTTATATGGACTGTTAGATATGTAATTCGTCTGACGTTCCGTGTGTCATGTGGTTCGTCTGAGTTCATTGTTTCATTGTTGCTGGTTAGTAGTAATCGTAGAATCGTGTTGGTCATGATGATGATGCTGGATATTAGTAGTAGACTCTTGTTGCTGATGTGGCGGTCTGGTTTGTCTTTGTGTTAGTGGCACAGTTTCCGAGATCTCCATCGGGTGATCTGTTGCAAATTCAAATACAGTGTTTTCTGCATCACCAGGTTCATTGTCTTCCTCAGTTGTGTACCGCGGTCGCAGCTGTTCCCAGTGTCGTCTCCACATCGGGCCATGAGGTATGACCTTCACATTAAAGCAGCGAGTACCCAATGACTTCTTAATGATTGCTGGTACCCATCGGGGATCTTTGTCTCGGCGAGGTCCATAGTATAGTGCATACACAGGATCTCCGGCCTTGTACTGCCTGGTAACTTTAGCGACATCAGCCGAGCTTGGAGTCACCTG